>NC_142578.1:9300000-9605833 GCF_041283825.1 Pyrus communis
ACGTCCCCACTAAACTGCAATGGATTTCATGGCCCCAATACCCCCCATATTTTTTTGTGACTTGTATCTGCAACTTGCCTTTATACGTCTTTGCATGTAATAAGTAAGTGTTTTCTTCTCCAACTGTCTGCCAAATATCTGATTGAAAATTAAAAAGAATTCTATTTTAATTGGTAGAGCAAAGTATAATCGAATGGTGGTGCTATTCACATACTATTTTTTATCTATAACGTACTTTTTGTTAATATTTCTTATTTAATACATTTTCAATTTATTCGATTTGACAGTTAGAAATCGACACCCTAATTAAAAACAACCCTTTTTTGATTTCGGGTTAATTTATATTTATGTTTTTTAGTTGAATTGGACCCAATTGTTAGAATACTATTTTGCGTACGGTGCAAAGTAAAAAACAATGTCACAAAAACTATTAAAAAAAAAAAATTGTGATCCTACCCAGCCTCTTTGCATGCGCACAAAAATAAAAAAGGTATTTTATGTGAACCAAAATCTTTTATGTTATTTTAGATTATTGTCCAATCTAATTGTATCCACTCTATCTTTTAAGGGAAGAGATCCCTTTGGATCTTTCTCACCAAAACCACATAATTAATTAATCTGGATCCTTGAAATTTGATTTAACGTCTACAAACATAGGACTCTTTAAAAGTTATAATAATTTTAACAGTTGAATTAAATTTCAAGGGCCTGAATTAATTGATTGTGTGACTTTGGTGGGAGTGATTCGGAGGGATCTCTTCCCATCTTTTAATGCCACTAAAACATCGTCTTCTTATTTATCGTTGAATCTGATTGTAGTTCGATTTGTGTCCATTGACATAGAACATTAAGGAAAAATCAATTACAAATATTAATTAGATATTTTTGTGTGAACGAGTGCACTCATACTATTAAGAAAATATATGATAAAAAAAAACAATAGGATCCAAAATAATATTAAGAGAGATCAGTGATCATGACAATTGTTGAATTTTTCAGGTCAATGGGTCGAGGACTCTACTTCAACAACACAACACTGATATTGTTCTCAACTTAGTAATTATCATTGGCCCAATCTGCCATGCATGAAATTTTATCACAAAAGATCTTGGCGTTAGTTAGAATGAGGTAATTATCATATTTAAACTCTTTCTTTTTTCTTTCCCTCACCGATATGGGATAGCCAACAGATAATCAAATTTATCATTTAGAAACAGGTAGTTCGTTGTTTGCTATGCGCTTAATTAAAGAAGTGGTTTTTAACTTTTAAGTTGGTAATGACTGAGGGTGATTCAAAGTTGCTTTTTTACTGCATTCATTTGGGAATTACGAAAGTGGAAAACTATAATTTTGAACATTAAAAATGTTCCCTATATAAGTCTACATGAGCAAATTCATTATTGATGACATTGGTGAATTCGATGACCAGTTTGATTCATCTCACATTTGGATTGCATTGTGCTTCAAAGGTAATCCCTCGCTCATCATTTTGATCCTTTTAAAAGAGACTTTGCTCGAGGATTTTCGTTGAAATTTAGCCTTTTCTTTTATAAAACAAGAAACAACATCATTATTATTGAAGAAGGGGAAAGAAAAGGAAAAAATCCACAAAATAAATTAAAAAGCATGCAATATTATAAGGTCATCTCCAACCGAAAAAGTGAAACATAGCACAATTCAGAATTATAGTCTTGCAAAAATTTATTTTTAAATGAATAGTATCAGACCACACTCATATACCATCTCTAACCGAACCCCTTAATAATTTATTATGAATAAGTTTACACTTCAAATTTATTAGTTAATTGATTAAATTAAGTTAGATTGTTTCAAATTGCCGTTGAATTTAAATCAATTATAAAAATTGAGGAGTTGACCCCAAAAAAATGGTTAAGAGGATGATTACATTTGGCCAACCTAATACCTTTTTGACCAAATAATTGCCTAATAAGCTTCTTAAATTATAGCTCAGCTATTAATTAGATATGAATTTCTGGATAAATTAGACAATTTTTTTAACTTTTAGGCTTTTAACCTTTCTATGGTAGATAACCTAGGGCATGAAAAAGGACCTGTGAATACTGCGCGGTCAAAACGCAAAGAGGTCGGCCGCGGAATCTGACTGTGAGGTAAAATACTTACTCAGCCCCCTTCTAAAACCCTACACTAAGTACGACAACGTAAAGACGAGAATACAAGGGCAACGTGTCCTTAGGAACCCACTATCTTGGTCACGTGAGGGCTCGTGCTCGTGCTCGATGACAATCACCCGTGGGCCCCCCATGTGCTGTCTCCCTAGGGACAATCCCGCGACCTAGCAAAGAGCAAAGCGAATGCGCGGGCTCCGCATGGTGGTCAAATAGAAACGCGACACGTGTCAACGAAGACGCTAGGGCTCACATACTCTTAACCGCTGGTGTAGATACGACATGGTAGTAGAAGTAGAGGTTGTGAAATACGACAATGGAAAGGAATAGAAGAGATGAGGGGGAGCGTGAATCAAGGGACTATGCATTTTGTCTTGTATAACAAAAAATAAATGTAATTTTTGTTGCAGCCTATATTTAACTGACAGACATGAGAAATGCAAAGTCAAAAGAAACATCTACGGGACGTCATCAGGGATATGATTAACCCAAGGTGAGTACCTCGTCAAAACCTCATTAGGCATAGCAAAAATCCAATGAGAAAAATGCTCCTAATCGTAGGAAAAATAGTACATTAAGATCAAATAAGTATACTTTAAGATACTCCTTCTAAGTTTGACATAATTCCAAAGAGAACTAGCAATGTTACAACTTAAAAAGTTTACGCATACTTATTCCTTGAACAAGTTTCTGAAACGTCGCCTTCAATGGTGATTTGGTGAAGAGGTCGGCCATTTTGTCTTGTGAACAGATTTGCATGACTTCAGTCTTCTGATGTGAGAAGAAGAACTTCGGCGCAATGTGCTTTATGTTATCTCCTTTGATGTAACCTTTCTTGAGCTGTTCGATGCATACTGCGTTGTCTTCATAGATCGTCATCGGGACATCAACGACAGGATAAAGATCGTGAGAGCTTTGAATGTAGCCCACAACTGCTCTTAACCAAAAGCATTCCTAAGTTGCTTCATGTAAGACGAGAAGTTCAGCATGGTTAGACGAAGTGCACACTAAGGTTTGTTTAGTTGACCTCCAAGAGATTGTGGTGCCTCCAACGGTAAAGACATAACTCGTTTGAAAATGAGCCTTGTGCGGATCAGATAAGTATCGTACGTATGCATAACCAACAAGGTGAGAATTGACTCGAGATAAAGAGGATACGACATCACTGGAGGATCTGTAGGGATAGAACAAGCCCTGATCCGTAGTACCCTTAAAGTAATAGAATATGTCTTTAACACCATTCCAGTGTTTGCGTGTTGGTACATTATTGTATCTTGCCAAAAGATTAACAACGAATGAGATGTTGAGTTTAGTGCATTGAGTTAAGTACAATAAAGCGCCTATCACACTTAGATAAGGAACTTCAAGCTCTAAAATCTCTTCATCATCATCCTTCAGATAGAATGGATCTCGTTTTGCATCTAGCGATCAAACGACCATAGTAGTACTCGAAGGCTTCGCTTTATCCTCGTTAAAGCGGCACAACACGCCCTTATAGATGTAGTTTGATTGATGTATTAAGATTCCATCCGAATGATGCTTTATTTTGAGACCGAGAAAATATTGAGTCTTTCCTAGATCTTTCATCTACAACAATCGCAAAACCGGAATGTGACTTCTTAATGAACACACAAGGGCATAATTTGTTGTTCACATATCCCTGACTAGTCAAATACTCACTCAGACGGTTATACCACATTCTTCCAGATTGCTTCAAACCATAAAGTGAATGCCTCAGCCGAATTGAGAGTGTGTTTCGAGGTTGGGAAATATTTGTTCCAGTCAATGTAAGTCATTCGGGAACTTTCATATAGATTTTTGTATCAAGATCCCCATATAGATACGCAATTACTACCTTTATCAACTGCATACTCAGTTTTTCGGAAACTACCAAACTGATAAGGTAACGAAAATTAATCACATCCATAACAGGTGAATAAGTTTTGTCATAGTCAATCTCGGGGCGTTGTGAAAAGCCTTGCACAACAAGACGAGCTTTGTAACACACAATTTTGTTCTTCTCATTACGCTTTCGAATGAGTAGGCGACAGTCGGATTCACGGTAGGCTTAAGATGAGCCTGTGTCGTGGGTTTCCTCTTCCGGGGGTGTGAATCCTTTGAACCAAATGGTCTACCATGCTTTTGTGTAGGGGTAGATGATTGGTTAGCCGCTAATGTACATGGATCAGCCAAAGTGGTGTCCCGAGTTTTCAAAAGGGAAGTTCATCATACATTTGGTACATTCATCTTTGCAGGCACATTCGCAACTGAAATATGTGATCTTGTCACTCATGCCGTGAAAGCATCTGGCATGCTTTGAACTACGCTTTGGAGATCTATTATGCAATGCACTTCAGCTTCAGACTGAGCGTTGCGGGGATCTAAATGAGACAAAGTGGGAGTCATGCACGATAATTTGCATTGTTCTTAAGGAATAGTCTCATATAAGTCACAATCTGCGAAACGAGATGTAAACAGATCACCTGTCAAAGGTTCTAACTAATGAATGATCGAAGGAGAATCATATCTGATATAGATTCACATTTGACATAAATTCACATTCTTCGCTGAGGCTCAATTTTCGTACGTAAGGGCAGCGAAATCGGCACATAGATCGCACAACAAGAAACGCGCAAATGCGATATGTTGGGTTTATATTTGGTAACCAATTAAGGGTGCTATATGGTTTGGTCGCAACAGGCCTCAGGTGAACCAACATGGTTGCGTGCAATATTGCATGGCCCTAAGCAGCGATTGGTAGCTTGGTACGTATGACTAACAATCGAGCAATCATTTGTAAACGCTTAATAAATGTCTCTACAAGGCTGTTCTGGGTGTGACCATAGGGTACTGGATGTTCAACTTCAACCTCAATTGACATGCAATAGTCATCAAAAGTTTTAGATGTGAATTCTCCAGCATTATTCAATCGAATAGATTTAATCGGATAATTAGGGTGGTAAGCCTAAGCTTGATAACCTAAACCAATAGTTTAGAGAATCAACGTTCCTTGTAGACAACAAGCACACATGTGACCAATGTGTAGAAGTGTTAACCAAAACCATAAAATATCTAAATGGTCCGCATGTAGAGTGAATCGGTGCACAAATGTCCCCCTGAATCCTTCATAGAAAAATAGGAGGATTCGAATGAATCTTATCATAAGAAGGCTTAATAATAAGCTTTCCCATGGAGCAGGTTTAACATGCGCGAACCTAAACTTCTGGTTAGTGGATGTTTGCATGATGATTTAAGGATACGACACATCACTGTTCATCTAGGGTGTCCCAAACGATCATGCCAAAGTGTAATTTTGTGTGTGGTCCTAGAGGTAGGGCCGACCATATAGTGGCTTTCTATAGGGTGTATGGTTGAAGTATACAGACCAATTGGGATACGCTCTATCTTCTTTAGAATACGCTTCTGGCCATATTCGTAGGAAGTTATGCACAAAAATTCAGCTCTATTTTCTACATAGGTTTCATCATGGTAATTATTATCTCTAATGTCCTTAAAACTCAATAACATTCTTCCGGAACATGAAGAATAAAGTGCCTCATCAATGGTTAAGATTATATCATTAGACAACATTATACATGCCTTACCATATCCTTCGATCAGGTTGGATAGGTATGAGAGGGTTGTCAGAGGTGCATTCTTAGGTATGAAGTTAGTGAAATAGATGAGTTCATGCAAAACAGTGTGCGTGGTTACACTATATGCCAGACAACTAACTTTTCCACTAGTCATACCTAGAAATAAAAATTAATTTGAATCGGTCAAATGCATAAAAGTTCTAAAAACAAATATCCATTCAAAATAATTTAAGCATTCAACGATGGTAATTAAAAAAATTAATATCCAAAAAACAAATCACCAACAAATAATCCAAACATAAAGAAAAGTTGTTCAAGCTTAAATCAAAAAACAAGGGGGGTTCAACCACTGTGTGGAATTCGGCCCCATTATTCTAAATTTCAACTAGAAAATAGTTTGTGTCTAAGAGTCTAGTCTTCTATAGATGTAATAGCCTCCTAAAAGTTGGAAACCTCCATCTAGGTACTTTCTGGTTCATCTACTTGCATAAAGTCTGATTCAAACGACGGGAATGATATTCAGCTACAACCTTCTGGGGAGCACGGAAAACACAGGACCAGTGGTCCTTTGAACCACAATGATAGCACATATCTACATCCATGGTTTCAAGTACTTTGCCCTTATTCTTAAAGTTTGGGGCCTTAAGAGTGAGTTTAGGGCGCTTATAGGCTCGATTGCCTCCATTAGATGGGCCTTAGCTCTGTTAACCTTGACGGGGTGACTTTTGGCCGCCTTTACCATGCCTATGTTCGCTTTTTTTGGGCGTTGGTTTGTGCTATAATGTGATTCAGGCACAACAGTCGCCCCAATTGGTTTAGATTGATGATTTTTCATCAACAGCTGATTCTGCTTTTTAGCGAGAAGTAAAATAGAGATCAAATCTGAAAACTTAGTAAATTTCTGAGCCTTATATTGTTGCTACATGACAATATTAGTAGCAGAGAAGGTCGAATAGGTATTCTCCAATGGATCCTATGCGGTCAAGGTCTCGTTACAGAACTTGAGAAGTGATCGGATTCGACAAACTTCAGAATTATATTCGTTCATAAACTTAAAGTCTTGGAAGCGCAAATGTTGCCAGTCATGTCTTTCTTTAGGTAAGAAGATGTTCTTTTCGTGATCAAAATGATCAGCCAAAGTGACCCAAAGTGCTTGTGGATCTTTCTTAGCAAGGTACTCGGTTTGCAGTGCATCATGAATGTACCTGCAGAAGAAGATCATGGGAATGGCTTTCTCAGCTTCTCCAACTGGGTTGTCCGTCTCTTCTTCAATGGCGGGACAAAAATTCTTTGTTGTGAGGTGGAGCTTCACATCATAGACCCACTTAAGGTAGTTCCTTCCAGGGATCTCTAAAATGGTGAAGTCGAGTTTGTTCAAATTTGACATGTTTCTATCATAAAATAAATGGACAAGATGTGGCTAGTGCAATGGAGAAAAATCAATCCATTCACATAGGAGTATAACATTCAGGTTCTAATAGATATGTATTGGTTTAAATTTTCATGAAAAAAAACTTTGGGTTTTCATGGGTGATGTTTTTAAGGAAAAACTTCAGGTTTTCAAACAAGGCATGTTTCTTAGAAACTTCAGGTTTCGAAAAAATATGAACTTCAGGGGTTCATATGTTCCTGCAGACAAACACAAATATATATATAGACACACACACACAAATATGCAACAAGAAAATATGTAAATAGATCTTCAGGTCTAGAATTATAATTGAATTAATTATTTGGACTTTGGACCCAAAATTAAAGTGTGGGTGAAAAATTATAAAACCTAAATTGGATAAAAAAAAATTAAACAATTAAGCTCGGGGGCCCAAAAACATGGACCAAAGCCCACGTATGTGCTGAGAAAACAGAGACTATATGGCTCAGGCCCAAAAATTGGGCCGAGTTGGGCTCGGCTTGACTGTAGGCCCAAGACTAAAGAAGGGATTGAAGAAGCAGGCCCAATTTTCTGGGCTAGATCCAAGAAAGCCCGTATAGGGCATAGATCCACTACTTCGCAACGCAGGTGCTCTGGGTGACGCGATCTAGTGTGTCGCAGCACATGGGAAAGTCTTAACCTTGGTAGGCTGTGATCATATATGACGCAGTGCATATGAGAAGGCAGGAGCACAGAAGTGCTCAATTAATTCTCGGGCTAGTGGTATGGGTCAAGGCTATGAGCACAAACAACCCAATAGAAGGGTATTATGCGATATGGACCAAAGGAAACTGAGGTCCGTTAGGGCTAGTGTTGGATTTTCAGGCCACTCTAGTGGCAATGGGTGTAGAGATCCACTGAAGATGGCCAACGACACCACTTCAGGCGGTTTTCCGTGGTCGAGGTAATCCTTGGTTCATCGGAGAACCAAGATTTTAGCAACAGAGGTAAAGCCTCAACTTCATGGGTATGCAAGCCTAAGGGATTCGAGTGAATCCCACAAAAACCTCGCGAAATTCTTTTGGAATTTCGAAGATCGTTGGTGAAAATGATGAGTTTCGTCCTAATCACATGATTGCCGATCGTGGTTTCGTCGAAAAACTCGACGGGGAAGACCTTGGCTTCAAACCAAGGGTTTGGGTTAGGGACGATGGTGCCTAAACGCACCATTTGGTTCTCTGGGCTTGTAGCCTTGTGACTCATGGTTGGGCTAGGCTCGCAAAGCCGACATAGGTTATTGGTTTGGTGCTGGCAGCTTGCACGGCGGCGCATCATGAAGCCGACTATGTTAGGGTTTCACGAAACCCTAATAATATATATATATATATATATATTTTTTTTTTTCCTTCTTCTGATTTCCAGATTATTTCAATGCATATTCAACATATATTTTAATGCATGAGCAGATATTTGATGCAATTCATGGCAATATCAATTCACATAATTCAACAATTATGGATATAATGCATACATAATTTATGTAGAATCTAAAATTTGAAAAACATAAAGTTGGGTCATGCATTATGGTGAATGTTCATGCTATCAGGGATGCAAAAATATCAAGATAAAAGCTGTTGTTTGGGAAAAACCTGATTGCGTGATGATATTGATGAACTGGTTTGATGCACAAAACTTCCATGTTAGACTCCTCAATGCAGGGGTAGGAGCGTGCTGATAACATGTTGTGATCTATATTTAACTGATAGGGAGAGGGAATGGCACAGAGAAAATATAGAGAGAGATGTGTTCGTAGAGTTGTGTAAAGGATATGTTATTCCCCTACGCAGTGCCTTTATTTATACTAATAAGGGAATGGAGAATCATTTTCCTCCAAGGAATACAAGTCCTAATAGGGAAGAATAACTAGTATCAAATATAATCTAGGATTTACACAATCACATTTAAATACAAAGTTTATGACAATTATGTTTTTTTTTTTTTTTTTTTTATAAATGTATAACTGAGTGTTTATTTTTTTTCCTTTCTCAAAATGGGGACAACTGGTGGCAAGTAACGTTTATTCACCCCTGTCAAGTCCGAAGAGACTATGGGGAATTTCACCATGCCCGTGACTCCATCAAGCAAACTTTCCAGCTTGGACCCTCGATGGGGACCTCCCACATTTTCTTTGTTTATTGAGAAGCCGCAGTTCACACCCTTACTACTGGACCACATTTTCTTAGTTTATTTTTTAACTAAATTAAAAAATTTCATTTATGATTGAAGGACAAAAGAGGGCACGGGATTTTCACATGTAATGAATATAGTTTTGATCAAATCTCCATCAATTACTTTTGTCCCAACAATCACTAGGTGTCAACTAATTCACAAGGAATATTTGGGTTGACATCGTTGCATAAAAAATGTGATATAGTTTATTATTGGTTCGTCATGGTAATGTGACTGTTTTATTATTCTCGAGTTCAAATTTTATTTTTGTCAAAATTTGATATAGACAATATAGTTTATGTGGGACAAAAAATAAAAATAAAAAATAAAAAAAAATCTCTAATTCAGTTCCTTTGCAAACGACAAAAAGAATATGATATTTCAATTGTATTGACTCGTTTTACATAGGGTGTTGCTATTCATACATTATTTTTACTTTTCACATAATCGTTTTAAATTTTAACCCTCAAATTGAATGAATTGAAGATAATTAAAGAACAAAAATAATAAGGAGGTATAGAAGGTAGACATGGTGGTTAAGTAAGATGCATGCTCCTATTTCTTTTAGATGTGCATTTATGTCAACACCAGTCTTCTTTTTCTTTTTATAATAGAAAGAAACTGATTTGTTGAGCTAGTCTCATCCTAACTCATTTTCCAACCATCGGCACTATTTGAAGGCACTTTTTGAGTCAATCTTAATGACTTAAGGCCAGTTTGGGATTGTTATGTCTTTTAAAAACCTCTTCTAGTGTGCTTTAAGAATAATTAGTTGTAAAATAAAGCAGTTGAGCTTTAGATAAACTGTACTTTTAAAAGTGTTGTAAGTATGAAAAGCAGTGTAAAAATGTTTGGTGAATTTTAAGGTAAGTGATATGATTATTAATAATGACAAAAATGGATATAGTACTGCGAGTGTGGGTGGTGTTGACATAGTGGTGGCGGTAGTAGTGGTGGTAATAGTAGCAGCAATGGTAGCGGTATGATGATGGTGTCAGTAGTAAGGTGTAATGGTTGAGGTGTAAAGGTAACAGTGGTGGCGATTGTGGTGATGGTGGCGGCGGCATTAGTGGCAATGATGGTGGTGGTCATGTTGGCAGTGTTGTAAGGCTAGTGGTGGTCATGTAAACGAACCTCCAAGTTGTTTTTCAGATTTAGTGTCTTGAGGTTATTGCTTTTAAAATAAGCAAAATATTTAGTTTTAACATACTTTTCATTGCTTAACTTTATAGTGAAGCAATTTCTAGTGAAAAGAATATCAATACCAAACGGGGCCTTAATTTATTTTGACATCGTTTGTAAAAAGAAGAAAAAATTTATCTACATTTTATTGGAAAGTGAAAGAAAAATAGTGTTCTTAATACATAAGTATGAAGGAAAATAAAGGAAAAGCAAACAAGTTCCATCTAGCATACCCTACAACACAAACTGCAATGTGAAGAAGAAATTTGGCATCTTATTACAAGTATTTCTTTTGTATTGTCCACATATTTATTTCTTCATCTTATTGGGCTGCCTATTGAGATTACATAAGGGAATTTCCCAGCCCAACCCAACAAACTCTGAGGTTGAACAAGAGGTCATAGATTAGCCCAACAGTCCCATTCAAGATCTTAATCAAGTCTAATACAAGATAAGCAGTTCATAACAAGGTTAATTACCAAAAAAAGAAAAAAATTAAAAAAAAAAAAAAAAAAAAACATAACAAAGATTCGATAGGAGTAAATCCATGAGTAAATCTTCGATAGGAGTGTCACATGATCGAGATGGTAGAAGTTAGACTGAATTAACAGAAAAATGAGGTTTGTGTGAGTGAGGCCAGAGACAAACCAAAGTGATATTCAAAACTACTTTAATTTAAGGAAAAACAAATTCAAACTTGAGTACAAGAGAGACGTACCCTAGCCAACAGGCAACCCACATCTTCCCTAGAAAGAAAAACTTCACCAAAGACACCCAAAAAGCTTTTGGCGTACAAGTCAGCACATAACCTCCTGTAAATAAGTGGGAAAAACCTTTTTCCTGTTTTTACACCTGCTTGGGAAATGAAAAATCAGATAATTGTCTGTCAATGACAAACAAATCAACAAAAATAGGAACATGCATCTACAGTCTATTTCTCAACCTAACTGACTAATCTTTCCATGCTTCCTTGTTCAACCGTCGTGAGGCGAGGCCCTTGCCAGAGAGATTAGGAGTAATCGGCATCGAGACTGTGTGGGGTGCCTCCTCATCATCCCAATTATCGTCCCAGTTATTATCCCATCCATCGTTAACATGCAACACCCGGTTTTTTACATTGGAAATTGGCAGGTCCTTATCTAGCTTCTGATATTTCAACCCACTGCCAGAGACCCGCCTATTTCTAAAGCTGATACACATCCAAGCCGATGCCAATATCATTGCTGAAGCAAAGAACAGAATTGCAATCGTAGGTTTTTGTTTTGGGAAGTTTGTGTAGGCAAAGTTTGAAGAATTCTCAGGCTCCTTCCTGGAACTGTTTGTGATTAAGTCCTTCAAATCAAGGTTGCATCGACCATTTCCAGCTTTTAGGACAATTGAACTGCCAGCCCCTCCGTTTCCAACAGAACCCAAATTATATAGATCAAAATCCACTTTTAGCATGGTGACAAGCATTACGCTTATAACATCCATAGAAAACCGCCTAGATTTTTTCAATGCAAAAACAAAACGACTTACATAATGCCAGTCATGTCTTCAAGCCAACTTGGTGAGGACTCTTGCTATCAATATAAGAAACAGGCTTTTGAATCAACCAATCTATCGTGTAGTGGGATTCTTATTGAAGTATTGCTTACTCGGTGAATCTGCAATACTAATATTGCATGGGATTTCGTTACTACAAGGTACTTTTTGGATAGACATACTACCCACGTGGGGTATAGGTGTAAAGATTCAGCCAATTCATAGTAGTTGTATGCATCTGGAAAGTTTAAGAACTTATGACACTCTATGTATCAAAGGAACCAAGTGTCCCGGCGGTAAAAAAAAAAAAAATCTCATTTGCCAATTAGAATACAAGGACAAGCTGAATCTTCCATCAAGTCCTTCAAGTAGGGAAGCATTATCAACCAGGTGTGATGTGATGATGAATATTAACTTTAGGCTGCATTTTTGTTAAAGGAAACAAGAAATTGATTCTCTATAGCCCTAGGGATCCCCTTTCAACCATTTTGCAAAAGCAATCGCACAATTATTTATATAAGTATTAGACATCATAGTCTAAAGTAAAACAGGACGATATGAAGAATCTGCATCACAGTATAAATATACTAGTTTCGATTAAGAAATCATAAAATAAAAAAAAGTAAAAAAAAAATAAAAACATATTTTGTGGTCGAACAACTCTTTAGTGTTCTTTACACTTACTTCTCTGTTTTCTTTCACTTCAAGTTGAATTTTTGTTTCGTCCAGTCGCACAAAATCAGGAGCTACAATGGCAACCAAGAGAGGGCCTTTGGCCATGTTCTTAATTAAAAGTGAAAGATGGTGAGAATTTGAAAAATGATGACCCACAATAAGTCAAGTATGATCAATGCAAAACATAACAAACTTAACTATAAAAAAATACAATTAAAAAACTATATTTCAGTATGCTAAATGAATAATGATCTGAAAACACATAAAGAACAAACTCTAATATCCGAATATTTATTGCATGACAGCATTCTTAACCAGACTGATACTTCAGCTGAATGAGAACAATCCATTAGTCCAAGAAATAAGGAAAACACCGAGGATGGATGGTATAAACAAGAAATATGCATAGAACTGTCATGAATACAAAATGTAAAACATACCATTTCTGGGAACTTTCAAACACGCAACCAACTGGTTGCCCTCATCAGTACACATATTAGATGTATCACATTCCTCACTCCGCGTCCCCTCCTTCCTTGGGGTTCACAGAGACCGTATTTGTACCATTATCCACCTCCTTAGGCACTTCCCTTGATTCCAACCCATCATTCTGCTTCTGTTTCTTGTCCTTGCCCTCTAATTTGGATCCCTCGCTCGACCCTCCACCACTCATTGCCACATTATCAGATTCTTTCACACCCACTTCCTTACTTGGATTGCTCCTCTTATCCCCAATACCCTCCTTTGATCCAACCACCTGATCTCCGTCTTTCTTCACTTTTTGAACATCTTTAGCATTCGAAACCGAATTAGACCCAACAGTGTTATCAATGGAACCATTTGAATTATCCGATGTTAACGAAGTTCTGCGGGCCAAATCAGTTTTCACACTGGATTCTACCTACATTCAAAACCTCTAACCAATAAATATAGACCACAAAACAATTAAATTCACTCCAACAATATAAGTTCTCATTATTTACCTTCAAATCAGCACCAGTGCAATGAACTACAATCTGCAACAATAAAATCCCAACCAACAGAACAAAATTCTTCTCCATAATCTGAGACAAACTTGTAAGAACAGGTTTGTAACTTCTTATCCGAGGAACATGAATTCATCCAATTGAATCCCAACTTATATAAGCCTTATATTAAACACACTCAAGAACAAAATCTTTAAAACAAACCTGCATTATTCGATCCTGATGATGAAGCCATTGCAGCTTCTGTGCTCAAAACCTTCTCCTCTTTTGCAATAATAATAGCTCTTCCAATCAATAGGTCTTGGAACAAAATAAGCCAGTGATTGCAAGAGCAGTGGTTTAAGTTTTATATATAGTATTCCTCCGACTATTCCCTATCAGAATTAGACTAGGATTTAAACTATACAAACCATCAAGAATTACGAAACCTTATAGAGTTCCAACACCAAGTTCTTTTCCCAAACCAATTGAACTTGCTTACCCAGAAGAAGAAGAATATGGAGGTTCTCTGTGATTGTCTTGCATAAGCTTGATTGAAGCAATGGTTGCACAAGCTGTGCGGCTTCTCATCGAGCAATGGTTGAGCTTGCATCAAAGATGAACATATTTTTCTTTGAGAATAAAAAATGGGTTTAAAGTTTGAACGGTGAATTGCTTGACGTCAACGAAGGTAATTAGAGCGGAGACTACAAAGTTTGAACGGTGAAAACTATTTGATAACCATTTTATTTTTATTTATTTTTTAATTTTACGCGAAGTAATTCTACACTAATTATGTTTGCTTAACTATTGTATCTGTTAAGAACATTTTTAATGGCAATGTCAAATCTTAATTTGATTGCTAGCATGGTAATGTCAGATTTTCTGTTCCTCTACCTAATATATTTTTTTTGTTTTAAATGATTGGCCAATTGTCTTATCAACTTTAATTTTTGTGGCCGATTTCTCCCATAAACACTCATAATTAATCAATTTCCACCGTGCTGTTAGTTTTCAAAATTCTTATCCAATTTTTCGTTAAGCATTCCACGAGCTATTCACATGATAACATTTCAGAGGGCAATAATGTGAATTTCTCCATACTTTCTTCTTCTTTTTCTCCACACCCAAGTTTTCTTCTTCTTTTTAACCAATTGACCTC
The DNA here is from genome assembly GCF_041283825.1 of Pyrus communis. Taxonomy (NCBI): domain Eukaryota; kingdom Viridiplantae; phylum Streptophyta; class Magnoliopsida; order Rosales; family Rosaceae; genus Pyrus; species Pyrus communis. Next base: position 9,314,853 of record NC_142578.1, read on the forward strand.
TCAAACCAGCATTTTTGTATGTTTCTTCTTTGTTAGACCTTTCAAAAGTATTTCTCTATGTTTCTCATCCCATTTCCAAACCCATAATTCAGTTTATGTTCTTCAGTCAAAGGCGTGGATAGGGTCGGCATGTTGAAGTTCTAGTTGCCGCAGGAGGCGGAGTAGAGAGAAGAACGAGCTTGCCGCCAGAGTTGTCTGTGTTGATGGGATGGGGGATGTTTAGTTGACGACCATGACGGTGACGACGCAACCATAGCCCCATTCAGGTAGGAGTTTGTACCTGGTTGCGGAGATGAGTCGGGCCGAATCGATATCCGGGACCTCTTCCGTCAAGACGTCTTCTTTAATCCCTTGTGTCTCTTTAGCTCTTCCATTCTTCATCTGGGGCCTTTTAGAGGTTGTCAAGTTTCCCACTTTTGTGATTTTCTTCACAAAAATCCAATCTTTTTCTTTCAATTTCGATATCCATTTCTTAAACTCAAACGAGGTGTTGAATTTGTGGATCGCACGTGGGTGGAGAAAAGGAAGGAGAAGGTAAGGGAGAAAATAATTTTCTTTTGTGATCACGTGGATAACGCGTGACATATGAATAGGAATAATGGATGGAAATTAAGAAAATTTTACAACGGGATGGAAATCGATTAATTATGAGAGCTGAAGGGGAATATTGGCCAAAATTAAATTTTAGGGGGAAATTAGTCAATCTTTACAAGTTCGGGAGGTAAATCGACCAATACCTCTAAATGATATTTGTAAGACGCATTTTTAAAGAGAAATCATTTAAAATAAAATTTCAAGATCTATAATTGGTACATTAAGGGGATAAACACAATAAAATAATTAAAAATTATTTGACAACACATTTTCTCATATGTCAAATTTGACAGTAGAAAATTTATATGTCAATCCACATAGAATTGACATATTGGTTGAAACTTCTTTCTACCTTCAAATTTGATTGTATGACATTCTACTTAGGATAACATCTCTTTTGAAGATTGTCGAAGCAGTTTAAATCTAGTTATTGAGTCATAAGCAACGACATTGGAACTCTCAAAAGCAAGAGTTCCCACATGACTCCAAGATTTGCAGATAAAACCGAGAAAGTAGCAGCCGTTAGTGACGTTGCTAATTTGCTTAATTAATTCTATGAAGATTTAGGTTGCAGAAGAAGTGATAATAATATGATGGAGGACATATTATTATAGAGAACGGCAGAGAGAAGGGAGGAGAGAAGAATGGGAGAGAGTGAAGAGAGAATGGAGAAAAAGCCATGTTAGAAGAGAGTAAATAAGGACAAGAAAGGTGAGGAGATAAGGAAAAGAATAGAGTGTAGAGAAAAGAGTAAAATAGTTATTTTCTAACTATCTTAAACCTATGTAGCATGTTTCATTGATCTATGCATTATTATACATATTTCACTGATTATGTCCAAAAAAAAAATTGATCATTGATATATGGCTAATTAAAGAATTTTTATCGACTTTTTATGCCATATGATGGATCCAATGGGAAAACTTCAATATTTATGTTCGTCATAGAAGAGAAATACATCTAGATAAAGAATGAATGAGGAAGAGTTGATGCAACATGGTAAGAAATACGTAGAAGGTTTAAGATTACTGTGAAATTCTGAAATTATGAGAACGGTAAGCACCAAATTCTAATTAATGTTTTTCCCTATGAACTTTTAGGTTTTTTTTGTTTAGAAATCCAAACAAAGAAACTAGTGTATATAAACTCAAAATCCAAATTTTAAATTTGTTTTCTTTGTACAGAGGAATAGTAAGGTGCTCTTTAAATACAATCTTAGATTCTCACAAAACAATATGCTTATTAACCTCATTGTTGGGGAAGGAGCAAGACAATTTGCATATGTGCTCTACTAGTAACACATCTCGTTTCTGTTTACAAATTTATTATTATTAACTCATATACTAATTCTTCTTGATTTTGAATGCAAGTAACAACTCTCCCATAATTGAGTCAAATTTTTTTCGATGAAGGATCATGCATGCGCTACAACGTGACAAAGAATTGAAAGACACGATCCCTTAGTTTTCCGTCTCGCCCTCAACGTGAGGAACTTATGTCACACTATTTTCTTTGGATTGTCGTCCTAGTTTTTTCAGAAAAAGTAACGAGATGATGCTTGAGACTGCTCAGCCGCTAGAATATGAACGAATTCTTCGCGAAAATTGAATGGGATCTCAATTACTACCGCACGAAAATCGTCCTCTCATTACTTAATTATCACCAACTATTTTTGGATTTGGGGAGTTCACAACATTTTTCTGGTCCCCCAAGACCGACTTTATCAAGGTATCTTGGATGGGCACCAAATGATGGTTGCTGCCCTCGCGAGATACGGGCCAATAAAAATGCTCCAAAAAAGCAGCAGCCTCAAATTCATATGGAGCTGAAAAGATACGAGTGTCCAATAATTTATTTCATCCAAAAAATTCTTCATATATACATATAGTTTAACTTTTAATATGAAGTTCCATCTTCGGGTGGAACCCTGAACCCTAACAACTTTATTTTTTTATTTTTTTTATGTTACATTAAAACGGAATCGAATTTTGACTTGGTTTATTTTATTTAACTCACTTGTCATCATCACTTGAACTAACATCAAAGACTTAAACCTAAATATTAGCCTTCATCATTTTAATTCTACTTTTTTACGTAGATCAAATAGCAGAATGAATTGAAAATCAAGTTAAAAAGTGCAAATCGGACAACAAAAATAAAGCTTTATAGACTTAGGCTCCAATGATTGATTTGGGTCGATTACTCGTTATTTCAAAGAGAATGGCGATGTGTATCGAACTCACCAAGTTTTCACGATGTATGAGAATTTTCAGCTAATATCCATTGTTTATAGTGTTTTTATTACGGTTTTAAGTTTTAAGGATGTTTCGATATTTTGTTATTTGGTTAACTTTAATCCTTTTGGACTCCTAGGGTTTGACTATGAATACTTTCTGGTTGGACTCCTTTAGGCATTATGTTTTTTATCTTATCAATCCGTCAATAAGCTTTGAGGTTTTGTCATACTTTCTGGAAGGTTCTAGTTTTCTTATTTAAGATTATCGTTGAATAATCTTCTGTCACAACGTGTCAAGTGGTATCAGAGCAATATTCTCAATAGCCAATAATGGTGGTTGTGATTAGAACCCTACCGACGATGGCCGTAAGGTTGAACATGTTACCCAATCAGATTTCAATGCTCTTGTTGCTCAGGTTTCTCAACTTGCCTAAACGTTGACAACCTAGTTGATGGTTTACATCCATATCGTCATTATGATGACTAGCCAGTCCGTGGCACATGGAGCACCCGAGCCTAGGCATGTTCAAGAGGGTAGTGAAGGAGATTCGAACGAGGAATTTGCAGAGCCTGAACGAGTTCAATCAAACAACCAAAATAATAGTAACAATCGTAACAACATTGATGAGCACTTTTTCGACATGCCCCTATTTCAGTAGTGACTTATTGTTGACCCTCAAAAGTAATTAGCCTACATAGCGCACATGCCGAATAGCTAATGAGCTAACTGCATCATTTAGTGAATGCAGGTGTGCCAACTCGTCAATCGAGCTTGGTCGATGAGTAGAATGAATGTGATGGTGTCGAATGCGCTATTAACTTCTATATATAAGTGATCACGGCCAAGGAAGGAATACGTCTCCGCCTCTGAGTTGTAGAGCCTGAAGACAAGGCTGCTAGTTACTATAAAGTTCAAATAAGGTTCGGCTTTCAATGTGTTGAACATTGAGTAACTAGGAACACCTCACTTTGCCAAGAAGACTAACGAGATGACCTCTTTCAACAAGGACTCAAGGACTCCTTGTCGATAGAGACTTGGATAGATAGCCAGTTGAACTTGAAGTAGTGCTATTACTACAAACTGAAGGTGCTTCTCCGTCGCCTGACTTTACGGCTCCAGTGCTGTTAATCCAAACTGATGATGTCGTCAGCTGTCAACATAGTGTTGTTAATCCAAACTGAAAGTGTGTTGACGAAGTTAGAGAAGTTAGTGTTTTCTCAAAGGTTTGAGACGGTTTCGCATAGATCGAGAATTTGCGCAGAATAGTTTTGTGTGTTGAGTTGAAGGTCCATTGAATGTTGCAAAACCTCTTTTATTTATAGGAGTGATTTTTCGTGCTAATCACTTCATGCCGAAGTAGAGTCCCACCTGGATTATACCTTTTCGGCATTCCTTGATCCAATATCAAACCATCCTCAAGACTCGACCGCTCCAACTGGATCTAGGACTCTAAATCTAGTCCCTTTTTTGTATCCTATTCACTCATGATCTTGATCAACCATGAACCTTGATTCTTGGAATATTACGAAACCTATCAATGTTCATCCTAATCCCTTAAACAGTTTCACTCACATTAGAACTTAGCCAAACCATTCCAACCTGACTCCCTAAGAGTCCTTCACCTATTAGGATTTGACCATTCTACCTTGGACTAAACTAAAAAGTTTCAGAAACGTGACATGGGCTGAAGATCTCCGCTTTGTGTCAAGCCCACATCTATATTCGGCCCAAACCCAATATTTTGAGTCCAAACAGTTGCACACGGAAGACTTTCTTGAATGGTTATACGAGATTAAGAGATTGTTTGGGAGGATGAAAGTCCCAAAAACTTGGCCCACGTCCCAACTCTAGTTTAAACACTTTAAACCCAATTTAGCTTTTGACTTGGTCTCTGTGTGGTGGAGGGTTGAATCCAAGTTAGCTTAATTTGACTTTGGTCTACAATATGGTTGAAGGTTGAATGCAGCATGCTTCTTGTCGATGCTCTCAAAGAAAATGACTTGGCCTTTTTCAAGATTACAGCGGCGAAGTAGGCCACACTAATGGTCTTTTATATTAGTCAACTTTGTTACCCTAATTTGAGGGGTTTAATGTGATTACAACAAGTAGCAATTTGAGCTCTTTAATGTGTAAGCGCTAAAACAGGAGAATGGATTAAGGTCCAGAATCTTGGAATATTGTTGTTATCTCTCCAAATCATTCAAGTGCTAAATAATTGAGAAGCCCTAAAAGTCCACTGCTTCGGCATCCAGATAGGTCTGATTGCAGGCACATTTAAATGTTCATGGTTGTTCTTCCTTTTCTGGGAGGTTGGTTGGGGGCTCTGAATACTCATCTTAAAACATTTTAGAAATAGCAATTGTCAAACCGACCAGGTCCACAACATACGATCATAGAAATAAAATTGAAAAAAAAAATAGATAAACAAATAATTGTGTGGATTACCAAACCGACAATCCAGGCCAGCTCATCCCATGAAGGTTGGAACCTGACAAGACACTGGTTTGTTCTCACTAGTGAATCATACAATATCAGATGTCGTCTAACATGGAGATCTTTGACTCAATTTTCGTTCATCTAGATGAGGTTAGCTAGCTAACAACAACTGATTATAATGCTAATGACAGTCATTTACATGCGCATGTGGATGATAATGACTGTCAGCTACTTATGTAATTAAGCTGGTCATACGTACATTGCATCAACAATTGAGCATGAGCACCTAATTATATGTTTCTAACAACAGCCGCTTACATGCACATAGATGATTGCCAGTTGTTAATGAAAGTGGATCATAGAATACAAGGGTTGAGAGCGCGAGCATCTAATTATGCTCCTAATAACGATAATCGTTTACGAGCGCATGAATCATGGTGAGTTGTTAATATAAGTGAATCATGCAAAACATCAATGGTTGAGCGCGAGCGACTATTGCTAACACAACGATTGCTAGAATTATTCAAGGAATCAAAGAAAGTGAAATTAGGAGCCAATCAAAGTGTATGTTAACAGTGAAACAGTGCAGAAGTTGAAGAACTATTTTTATGTGTACTCTCATTAATTTGGCCATAACATGTGATCATTTATCTCTAGAATATGTCAAAGATTTGGAACAATTTAGGGCCCATGCAATCCATTGATGCCCAAGGTGTTCGTAACTTGTAAGATAACTTAGTATATTCAATCTTCTTCGAATGACACAATATTGGCATAATATATTGAGCATTTCATTGGTGTTTCTGTGTATGAGAAATTAAAAAAAAAAAAAAAAAAACCCATTTCTTGTGAAACCATTATCCCAATTTGAATTAATGCCATCATGGTAGGCCTATAAAATGGAGTGATAACAATAAGTATTTATCTATATATATATATATATATGTGTGTATGTATGTATGTATGTATGTATGTATGTATGTATGTATGTATGTGCGTGTATATGTATGTATGTATGTATGTATATATCTTCCATTGTATTTCAAACCTCATATTTAAATAGAAAATATTAGGTCTGCTGATCCACTTTATACTTTATAGTAGCATCTCTCATTGTCATATAATGCTTCTCTTTAGAGATTTTATTTTTCTTTTCAGCTACGTGGAATAAAATTGAATTTAAAATTTATTTTAATCTTAACTCATCGTCAATTCTTCTTCGATACGTAACCCTAGCTAATGGATTTCTTTCCCAAATTACAAGTAGAACAATTGGATAATAAGATTAAGAAAGTACAAATTAGCCATAAATTACACTTAAGACAATATGTGTGTTTCAATCTGAAGCTTAAAACCCCAATCATACAAGGTCCACAAGTAGAAGGATTTACATGAAATTAATACACAAAAATGACGGTGATCTGAACCAATCATCTTCACATGACGTCACGATATCTCCAAAATATCAAAGGAGGGCAGGAAACGGCGTCGTCGTCGTGGTTGCTGCGCTTATGAATTCACGAGACTTTGAGGACGTCTTCTCCTTCTTATATTTTCCGGCGGAGAAATGGTAGTCTGACACGTAAAGCAGTGACAATGAATTGTGGGGCCGTCGGTGTGACGTGTCAGCCTCAGGAGGGAACCAGTTGTGATATAGTCGGCGTCGCCTGATTGCTTTACGACCAAGTCCGCATACTGCCAAAATATAACTTTTTGACGTCCGAGTTCTACAATTGCCCCTGGTGTTGTCGGTGAATCACTTTCTTAGGCCCCTCTTCTGAGCAAAGTCAAAACGCAGTCGACCAAATTGACCTCTGAGTTGATGTTCAATCTAGACTTTTACATTACGAAAATAATCATTTAATTCCGCAGGGTTCTAATGAAATCCTTCTTATGATTCATGTCACTCGTCTATCCTTCTATTCATTCTTTGGTTAATGTATACAAACGTTATACTCTGTTATTTACGTAACGCGTGAGTGACTGTCAACCGTTGATGCATGTGACTTTCACACAACAATTCAAATACAATAATTTGTCTACGAACTTACGTTCGGTAACATAACACTATACTCCGTGATTTAGTCATGTTTACAACAATGTTGGCCAAAGTATTAAGTTTTAAGATAATCCTTGTGAAATTATTTCATGCACTAAATTTATCTAAACTACAAAGATGAAATATTCAAATTTGTGTGCAAAGAAAAAAACACATTACTCTACTTAATTTAACTAAACCACATTTTGCAATAAAGATATTATTTAAAAGATTTAGAATGAAAAGAAAGAACAAAATTTGAAAACTCAATCAATTGTGATCACAAATTTCAAACCCTACAATCGAATGAGTTGAAAGATAATTATCACTATATGCATGTTAGGTTTTCCCCACATGTGTAACACATCTTCATTTGGTTAATAACACACAAAAAAATAGGTAAACTTTTTGGTGTTGGAGGGGGAACCTAAAAATGATAGTTAAAAATGTGAAAGAGGAAGACAGAAAGATCTCCTTAGAGCATTTTGAATAATGTAGGTAATTGAGTAGGTAAATTTATTTTGATGAGCCACTTGGGTAAAAATTAGCTCCAATCTTATAAACAATTGAGTTTGCAAAATTTGCTTACGCTCTCAAAATAGTCAATGTTGCCTATGTAACATCCCGTCCCGAAACTAACGAGACGTACATTTAAAATGACAATTTTACCCTAATTTGTTTGTGTACGTTAAGTGTTGTGTAGTGTGGTGTTGTAGGACCACACACACACTCACACCTCACCCTCACTTTCCCGGGATTCCCTCCCTCATTCCCTCACTCTTTGTCTCTCTGTCTCTGTCTCAGTCTCTCTCTCTCTCTCCCCGAATCCGTCTTCTTCTTCTTCCTTCAACACACACGGCCACACATACAAACATACTCAAACCTGCACCAATTAAGAAACCAAGACCACCCTCGTGCTCGTGAGGTTGTGAGGAGCACAACCATACCAATTCCAGGTAAGAATTCGAACGTTTTCACGTCGTTTCAACAATGGCCGAATTTTACACTGTTCATGCAAACCTAAACTAGCTTGTTTTTGGAATTTCTAAGCTTGTAGATGTGTTTGTGAGGTCCCAAGGAGCCTCGGAGTGGTTCGTTGGGTGAATTTGGACGTTGGGAAGGCTAGGTTCGAAGTTGGCCGAACTTGGATCGTTGTTGCAGGTGAGATTCTTTAATTTTTAGGCCTTAAAACTAGTCTAACGTTGTTCTACTAGTTCTAAGCTTCATTTTGGTATAAAGAACGTGAAATTTGGTTGAAAAACGAGTGAGAAAACAAAGTTGGAAAATTTCCCAGTTTTCCGGCCACCGGCGCCGGCGACGGCGCCGGCGAAGGCTCGCCGGAGAAGACAGGGGAATATTCCGTTAAGTCTAACGGAATATTCCTAACGGCAGTGGACGGAATCTGGTTAGATTTGACGGAATATTCCGTCAGTTAACGGAATATTCCTGACGGCGTCAGTTGACGCCGTCAGTGTGCAGTGCACGTGGGCCGCGCGTGGGGGCGCGTAGGTCCGTGCGGGGTCAGGCGCGTGGGGGCGCGTGCGTGGTCCAAAAATTTTTCTAAAAATATGGGCGTGATCCTGAGGTTGTGTAGGTCACGTTGGTATATTCATTTGTCCAATTTGAGCAATGTATGAGAAGTTATTACGAGAAGTTGCTTAGGTGCTTTTAAATTAATGTTTTCGTAACTTTGTCGCGTATAGGTGATTCGTTCTCCGAGGACGAGCGTACACACTCGAGGCAGGGGGGCTACGACCCTTCTAATTATCAGTGAGTGGGCTTTTGTTTTCCGTATATACCTATATACATATTAATTCCCAGAAATTAAATAGAAAAGGTTATATGTTTTATGCCATGCATCATTTGAATATTGTTTACGCATCATTGCATGTATTATTGGTGACATACATACATATATACATGTGTATTTGGTGCTGTGGACGCACAGGTAAGTGCCAGGTAAGCGGTATTCATGTGGTTATACATTTCTGTTTATTATGCGATGGTAGTTTGAGAGGTTTAGAGAGCTCATAATCTGCACCCCCGGTGTTAGTGCTCCCGCCCAGGGCCAGGGCACAGCCTTCACGTGTATGTTCACCAGCACCGCATGCTCGCCTTGGATCCAAGATAGGTGCAAGCCTGTCGTACAGACCACATTAGGTGGTTCCGACTTGTAGGTGACCCGCGATTATCGCACAGCTTCACGTGATCGTAGCACTAGAGCATACATATATATTACACCCAGCTTGTCGTACAGACCACGTTAGGTGGTTCCGACTCGTGTGCAGATTCAGTGATTGAGTTGAGCGTGGAGCTCTAGGTGCAGCGGTACATGTCACGTTAGGTGACTCCCGGCTGCCAGATTATATATTGTGATGTGAATTACGCTTGAGCATTCATATTTGATTATGAGATTCTGAATGGCATATTATGGAGCATGAATGGCATATTGTGGAGCATGATTGGCATACCTATACATACGTATATATGTTCATTTTCTGGGAAGTATACAGGTTTTACGGCGAGGGGTTAGAATGTGTTTTGCTAAAGAGTTTTCAAAGAACTTTGTTTTTGCCCACTCACGCTTTTGTTTTTGCGCCCCTCCAGGTTCTAGTGGTCTAGCAAGTGCGGTGGTTTATCCCAGAGGGCGTCCCGGCATTTCTGACAGACATTCACCATTGTAGAGTCACCTTCGGGTGTAAATATGTCGTATCTTTTCCTTTTGGACTGTTGTAGACTTGCTCTGAATTGTGTCTCACATACACTAGTACTTTGTATGATGTTAGGTTTTTAATTATTAGTACTTTTATATTACCTTCTTATTAGCTTCCGCACGCGCACATGGCTACGTCACCTTCGTGTGACGGCCAGCATGCCCTGATCTCGGTCGGGGTGTGTCAGCTTGGTATCAGAGCCTAGTTTTGGCAGTCCTGTGTCTTTGTGAGTATTCTAATAGTTGGTGTCTTCTGTCAGAATCATGCCGCCTCGTCGGGAACCACGTCGCTCAGATGAGTCTAGTTTTCCTGATCTTACTCAGTTGGGGGAAGTGATTGCCACAGCCCTTCAAACAGTGATGCGCCCTCCCCAGAGGACTCCTCTGGAGACTATGTATAACCTAAAGTTGGATAAGTTTAAAGGTAACGAGGGTCACGAAGGCGCAGAACGTTGGTTGGAACACCTAGAGAAGACTTTCCGGGTGTTACATAACCAAGGGAACCTTCCGATGGAAAGGTGGGTTGAGACAACCTCTTGGTTCCTGGAGATGGAGTCTGCAGCTTGGTGGGAGCAAGAACTTCGTAGGTTGACTCCAGCTCAGAGGACCGATTGGAATGTTTTCAAGGATGTATTTCAAAGGAGATTTGTACCCCCTGAGTATATCGACCGTAAGAAACAGGAATTCACTGAGTTGAAACAGCGAAAGATGACGGCTAACGAGTATTATCGTAAGTTCACTGATTTGTCTCGTTACTATCCTGATGTCGCTGGTAATCCGGCGGAGATGCTTCGTCGTTTTCGCTTGGGCACTAGAAAGAGATGGCGTTCTATGGCCACTACGACTCACTGTGAGTCCTACCAGGAGTTCTATGAGATACTGTTGAGGGTAGAGGACTCAGAGAATATGTCGAGTGACAGTGATGAAAAGAAAGATGATAAGGGGAAAAGTCAAGTGTCGCTTGGGCCTCGCCAGACTCAGAACTTTAAAAAGGGTGGTGCCAGCTCGAGTTCGTCTAGTGGTGGTTTCAGTGCCTCTGGACAAGGACGTGGAGGTAGGTTTCATGGAAGTGCTCGAGGCCAGAGACAAGGTGATGGTGGCCGAAACCGACTCCCATTTTGCCGTAGATGTAATAATCGACATTTCGGCGAGTGTAGGCGTGGCAACGGTGCTTGTTTCACGTGTGGACGGATGGGACATAGAGCGGTGGATTGTCCCCAGGGTCAGCAGCAGAAGCCGCAGCAGACCTTTCTGCCGCCACCTGCACCAATTCGGCAAATCCAGGGTCCGACTACTTATGGTCAAGCAGGTAGAGGTGGTGCCTATCACTATCAGGGTGATGTTGTTCCCTATGCTCCAGGACAGTACCAATACCCCCAGGACCCGTATTCACAAGGTGGTTATCCCCCGTATCCCAGCAACTACATGCCGTATCCTCCAGCTCCAACGGGTGGTTCTCAATGGTACCAAGGAGGACAGTATCAACAGGGTGAGAATGCCACTAGTAGTGCCGGGTCTTCGAGACAGATGGGTCAGTCCAGTCAGGGACGTGGAGCTCAAGGTCGCGGTGTTCAAGCGAGCAGAGGTCGTGGCGGACGACAGCAGGGCCAGGGGCGTATTCACAATATTTCCCTGCAGGATGCTCAGAACAACCCGGACTTGATAATGGGTACGTTAAACATTCTTGGTTATTTTGCTAGAGTCTTAATTGATTGTGGAGCTACACATTCCGTTATTTCTCATACATTTGCTCAAGTAACGCAACCTCGCCCCACACCTCTAGGGTACGATTTAGAGTTCGCTATGCCTAGAGGAGAGAGGTGTGTTGTAGATCGTATGTACCCAGGATGTCCAGTGATAGTAGAGGGTGTTGTTATGCCCGCTGATCTTATCCCGTTAGATATTGTCGATTTTGATGTGATTTTGGGCAATGATTGGTTGCACTTTTATCGTGCCAACATTGATTGTTACGGGAAAGTAGTTACGTTTCACCGTCCTGGATTACCTGAGGTTACTTTTGTGGGTGAGCAAAGTGGAGTAAGACATGGTGTTATTTCGGCTTTGCAAGCGAAGAAACTGTTGACTAAAGGTTGTCAGGGGTATCTAGCTCATGTGGTGCTAGAAGAGACCGTTCCTAGCAGAATTGAGGATGTGAGAGTGGTTAGACACTTCCCTGATGTTTTTCCTGAAGATTTACCTGGTTTACCCCCAGATCGAGATGTGGATTTCACTGTTGAGTTGCTTCCAGGTACAAATCCTATTTCTTTAACTCCTTATCGTATGGCTCCTGCTGAGTTAAGGGAATTGAAAGTGCAGTTACAGGAATTAGTGGATAAGGGATTTATTCAGCCTAGTACTTCACCTTGGGGCGCTCCAGTGTTGTTTGTGAGGAAGAAAGACGGGACTTTGAGGCTATGTATCGATTATAGACAATTGAATCGGGTGACGATTAAAAACCGTTATCCATTGCCTCGTATTGACGATTTGTTTGATCAGCTGAGAGGTGCTTGTGTATTTTCTAAGATAGACTTGAGGTCTGGGTACTATCAGCTGAAGATTAGTAGGGATGATGTTCCTAAGACGGCGTTCAGGACTCGTTACGGTCATTACGAGTTTCTGGTTATGCCATTTGGGTTGACGAATGCACCAGCAGCTTTTATGGATTTAATGAACCGGGTATTTCAGCCTTACCTGGATAGATTTGTCATTGTCTTCATTGACGATATTCTGGTGTATTCTAAGTCCAAAGCAGAGCATGTCCGACATCTTACTTTGGTGTTGAAAAGGTTGAGGGAACACCAATTGTATGCTAAGTTTAGCAAATGCCAGTTCTGGTTAGATCAAGTCGCATTTTTGGGGCACATCATTTCTGCTCAAGGTATTCTAGTTGATCCTCAAAAGGTTGCAGCTGTGGAGAGTTGGGAGCAACCACGAACCGTCACTGAGGTGAGAAGTTTCATTGGTTTGGCGGGATATTATCGGAGATTCGTTAAGGATTTTTCGGTGATTGCCTTGCCACTGACGAGGTTAACAAGGAAAGACGTTAAGTTTGAGTGGAATGATAAGTGTGAGCAAAGTTTCCAGCAATTGAAGCATTGTCTTACTAATGCACCTGTTTTGGCACTCCCGGACGATAGTGGTAATTTCGAGGTTTATAGCGATGCTTCCTTGAATGGTCTGGGATGTGTATTGATGCAGCATGGTAGGGTGATTGCTTATGCTTCGCGGCAGTTGAAAACCCATGAAATGAATTACCCTACACATGATTTGGAGTTGGCTGCTATTATCTTTGCATTGAAGTTGTGGAGACACTATCTTTATGGAGAAAAGTGTAGGATCTTCACAGATCACAAGAGTCTTCAGTATCTTTTCACCCAGAAGGAACTTAATCTTCGTCAACGGAGGTGGTTGGAGTTGCTCAGCGACTACGATTGCACGATTGATTATCACCCTGGTCGTGCGAACGTAGTAGCCGATGCACTTAGCAGGAAGCCACATGGCCGTATCAATGCGTTGTACGCTAGTCGTATTCCTCTTTTGGTGGACTTGCGTGCTACGGGAGTAAGGTTAGAAGCAGAAGATCGAGAAGTGGCATTACTTGCTAATTTTCAAGTTAGGCCAATCTTAGTTGATCGGGTGCTTGAAGCTCAGGTAGCTGATGAACAGATTCAAGAACTAATTCGAGCTCGAGATCAAGGAAGGAGGCGAGATCTCAGAGTTCGTGATTCTGATGGCATGTTGATGTTAGAGGGTAGAATGTTCGTGCCTAGTAATGTGGAGTTGAAGAAGGAAATTCTTGATGAAGCACATATCTCGGCTTATGCCATGCACCCAGGGGCAACCAAAATGTATCATACTATTCGACCATTTTACTATTGGCCGGGTATGAAAAGGGAGATAGCTGAGTATGTGAGCAGTTGTGCTGTTTGTCAGCAGGTTAAAGCAGAAAGAAAGAATCCGTTTGGATTGTTGCAACCGCTTCCCGTTCCAGAGTGGAAATGGGAAAATATCACTATGGATTTCGTGTACAAGTTGCCGCGTACACATAATGGCTTTGATGGCATTTGGGTGATCGTTGATCGGCTCACTAAGTCGGCACATTTCATTCCAGTGAGAGAGAAGTATTCTTTGAGCCGGTTAGCGGAATTGTTTGTCTCAGATCGTGATCCACGATTCACATCGAAGTTTTGGGTAGCTTTTCAGGAAGCTTTGGGTACGAGACTACTTTACAGTACGGCATATCATCCACAGACGGACGGACAGTCCGAGAGAACTATTCAGACCTTGGAAGATATGCTGCGAGCATCGGTGTTACAGTTCAGTGATGCTTGGCACCAACGGTTAGATTTGATGGAATTTGCTTACAATAACAGTTTTCATTCGAGCATTGGCATGGCGCCATTCGAAGCTTTGTATGGTAGATCTTGTCGCACTCCGTTATGTTGGTCGGAGGTTGGCGAAAGAGTTTTAGTAGGTCCGGAGATTGTCGAGGAGACTACTCAAAATGTTCAGGTAATTAGGTCTAACCTGAAAGCAGCTCAGGACAGGCAGAAAAGTTTAGCAGATCGACATGCTACGGACAGAACGTATGAGGTCGGAGATTGGGTATTTCTGAAGCTTTCACCATGGAAAGGTGTTGTGCGATTTGGAAAGAAGGGAAAGTTGAGCCCCAGGTACATCGGACCGTACGTAGTCACAGAAAGAGTTGGTGAGGTAGCTTACAGGTTGGAGTTACCTCCGGAGTTGGCTAAAGTGCATAACGTTTTTCACGTGTCTATGCTCCGACATTACGTTGCTGATCCATTGCATGTGATACCTCCTCAACCGCTAGAGATAAATCCAGATTTGACGTACGACGAGGAACCGTTAACGATCTTAGATTGGAAAGAGAAGGTTCTAAGGAACAAAACAGTGAATTTGGTGAAAGTTCTGTGGAGGAATCACTCGGTTGAAGAAGCGACATGGGAGACAGAAAATAGAATGAGGGACTTGTATCCTAGATT
Source organism: Pyrus communis (assembly GCF_041283825.1). Taxonomy (NCBI): domain Eukaryota; kingdom Viridiplantae; phylum Streptophyta; class Magnoliopsida; order Rosales; family Rosaceae; genus Pyrus; species Pyrus communis. The sequence continues at coordinate 9,329,874 of NC_142578.1, forward strand.
GTTCTTTGACCAGTAAGGGTGTATTTTGGTTGTTTTGAATTTCGGGACGAAATTCTATTAAGGAGGGTAGGTTGTAACATCCCGTCCCGAAACTAACGAGACGTACATTTAAAATGACAATTTTACCCTAATTTGTTTGTGTACGTTAAGTGTTGTGTAGTGTGGTGTTGTAGGACCACACACACACTCACACCTCACCCTCACTTTCCCGGGATTCCCTCCCTCATTCCCTCACTCTTTGTCTCTCTGTCTCTGTCTCAGTCTCTCTCTCTCTCTCCCCGAATCCGTCTTCTTCTTCTTCCTTCAACACACACGGCCACACATACAAACATACTCAAACCTGCACCAATTAAGAAACCAAGACCACCCTCGTGCTCGTGAGGTTGTGAGGAGCACAACCATACCAATTCCAGGTAAGAATTCGAACGTTTTCACGTCGTTTCAACAATGGCCGAATTTTACACTGTTCATGCAAACCTAAACTAGCTTGTTTTTGGAATTTCTAAGCTTGTAGATGTGTTTGTGAGGTCCCAAGGAGCCTCGGAGTGGTTCGTTGGGTGAATTTGGACGTTGGGAAGGCTAGGTTCGAAGTTGGCCGAACTTGGATCGTTGTTGCAGGTGAGATTCTTTAATTTTTAGGCCTTAAAACTAGTCTAACGTTGTTCTACTAGTTCTAAGCTTCATTTTGGTATAAAGAACGTGAAATTTGGTTGAAAAACGAGTGAGAAAACAAAGTTGGAAAATTTCCCAGTTTTCCGGCCACCGGCGCCGGCGACGGCGCCGGCGAAGGCTCGCCGGAGAAGACAGGGGAATATTCCGTTAAGTCTAACGGAATATTCCTAACGGCAGTGGACGGAATCTGGTTAGATTTGACGGAATATTCCGTCAGTTAACGGAATATTCCTGACGGCGTCAGTTGACGCCGTCAGTGTGCAGTGCACGTGGGCCGCGCGTGGGGGCGCGTAGGTCCGTGCGGGGTCAGGCGCGTGGGGGCGCGTGCGTGGTCCAAAAATTTTTCTAAAAATATGGGCGTGATCCTGAGGTTGTGTAGGTCACGTTGGTATATTCATTTGTCCAATTTGAGCAATGTATGAGAAGTTATTACGAGAAGTTGCTTAGGTGCTTTTAAATTAATGTTTTCGTAACTTTGTCGCGTATAGGTGATTCGTTCTCCGAGGACGAGCGTACACACTCGAGGCAGGGGGGCTACGACCCTTCTAATTATCAGTGAGTGGGCTTTTGTTTTCCGTATATACCTATATACATATTAATTCCCAGAAATTAAATAGAAAAGGTTATATGTTTTATGCCATGCATCATTTGAATATTGTTTACGCATCATTGCATGTATTATTGGTGACATACATACATATATACATGTGTATTTGGTGCTGTGGACGCACAGGTAAGTGCCAGGTAAGCGGTATTCATGTGGTTATACATTTCTGTTTATTATGCGATGGTAGTTTGAGAGGTTTAGAGAGCTCATAATCTGCACCCCCGGTGTTAGTGCTCCCGCCCAGGGCCAGGGCACAGCCTTCACGTGTATGTTCACCAGCACCGCATGCTCGCCTTGGATCCAAGATAGGTGCAAGCCTGTCGTACAGACCACATTAGGTGGTTCCGACTTGTAGGTGACCCGCGATTATCGCACAGCTTCACGTGATCGTAGCACTAGAGCATACATATATATTACACCCAGCTTGTCGTACAGACCACGTTAGGTGGTTCCGACTCGTGTGCAGATTCAGTGATTGAGTTGAGCGTGGAGCTCTAGGTGCAGCGGTACATGTCACGTTAGGTGACTCCCGGCTGCCAGATTATATATTGTGATGTGAATTACGCTTGAGCATTCATATTTGATTATGAGATTCTGAATGGCATATTATGGAGCATGAATGGCATATTGTGGAGCATGATTGGCATACCTATACATACGTATATATGTTCATTTTCTGGGAAGTATACAGGTTTTACGGCGAGGGGTTAGAATGTGTTTTGCTAAAGAGTTTTCAAAGAACTTTGTTTTTGCCCACTCACGCTTTTGTTTTTGCGCCCCTCCAGGTTCTAGTGGTCTAGCAAGTGCGGTGGTTTATCCCAGAGGGCGTCCCGGCATTTCTGACAGACATTCACCATTGTAGAGTCACCTTCGGGTGTAAATATGTCGTATCTTTTCCTTTTGGACTGTTGTAGACTTGCTCTGAATTGTGTCTCACATACACTAGTACTTTGTATGATGTTAGGTTTTTAATTATTAGTACTTTTATATTACCTTCTTATTAGCTTCCGCACGCGCACATGGCTACGTCACCTTCGTGTGACGGCCAGCATGCCCTGATCTCGGTCGGGGTGTGTCAGCCTACATGTGATGAGTAGGCAAACCGGACTTCACATTTCTTTTATGTAAAATATTGTATGCGGAGGAAAATAACTAATTTTGCCTATTTGATTTACTTAATTCATTGGAATGACAAAATTTATTATAAGGTAATTAAGAAGGTAACATGACACGTTAGTCTTTATATTACAATTTGTTATGTTTTTCTTGCCTATATCAACATGAATGATTGAGAAATCGAATAAGTAGAAGTACTGTTTGGGATTTGACTAGTGAGGATTAGTTAGATTTTGGTTCACATGCAAATAGATAGGCTTTTTTTTTTTTTTTTCTTTTCTTCCTTTTCAACTTTGGGCCCGTTGAAGAAGATGGGAGAAGATGGGAGCTGGTGTCGTTTCACGAGCTTTTACCTTCAAAAGGACAACCCTCCATTACCTTTTCAATAATACCTTTACGTTTTTAATGCTACCATATTGGGTCCCTTTATGAGGTGACGATGGTGTGGTGTATCCATACCCTCTCTTTTACCGTTTTATGTTCTACATATTTATCTTATTTCGGTCGTTGGATTGAATAAATTTAAAAAAATTAAATGACAAAAATTAATATGAAATATGTCAAAAGTTTAAAATATATATATATATATATATATGTATGTGTGTATATGTGAACAACACAACCCGTAATGATATACCTACCTTTTCTTATTATTCCAAAATGTCCATATGAAATTTTGAAGAATTGGTCTAAGAAATCATTCCGTCAGTCGTTGATTGTTATTTGTCATGGGCTTTGCCTCCCTTTGGAACAGAAAAATCTCTCTCTCGGTAATGTTATTGGAAGAAGACGACTCATTAGGCTTTGGTTTGTGGCAGTAATATTACATGCTTATACAAGTTGCCTTTTATCAATTTGTTGACTCGAGCAATCACAAAACTTAAGTGGCGCGCATTCCAATTAACTATAAATTAACTATGTCATCTTTGTAAATGCGGACATACCAACTCTCAACCAAGCTCGTTCGAGCGAGTAGAATAGATGTGGTAATGGTTATGTTAAGTGTGCTGGTGACTTCTACACTTAAACGACTACAGTCGAGGAAAGAACACGTATCAACCTTATTAGATTTTGGCACCTAAAGACAAGGTTGCCTAATTCACTGCGAATTTCAAGATCTCCTGCACCAGGTTTGGCTGACTTGACTAAATTTGTGAGAATATAGGTGTGACGAATCGGTATCAGGGTATAAGAGCAAAGGTACACAAAGGAGATGAGTGTCCGTCCTCATGGCGAACATGACTCAACCGTTTGAATGCCGAACTACAAAATGCATATGAGATTAACCAGTTATAGAACACTTCACTTTGCTGGGAAGTCAATGAAGTGACATCTTTGGGCGAAAAAATTAAGAATTATTCACCTGCCGAGATTTGGATAGATAATCAACCAACCTAGAAACATTGATGTTTACTTGTCCAAACTAAAGGGGCTCATATGATGCTTGATTCTATGGCTCAAGTGTTGTTTACTTATCCAAACTGAATGTGTCATTGGTTCAACACAATGTTGTTTACTTATCCAAACTGAAGCTATGTTGACAGGAGAGTTAGGATAATTAATGTTTTTCTTAGGGTGTGAGAAGGGTTTTGCGTAAAGCATTTGAGCTGTATGTTAAGTTAAATGGGCTTTCCATATTGCAAAACCTCTTCTATTTATAGGTGGGACCTCATAGTAAACATGTATGTGGAGGTAGAGTCCTGATAGGATTGTTTGTGCATCGGCATTTACCTGAATATTCTCTCTTTACCTCTTTATCCAGTCTTAACGTCTTTGATTCAAATCAGGATTCTGAATCCAGTCCCTTTATGTAATTAATTCATCTTTATCTGATCAGGATGAATTATGATTCTTAAAATAATTCGCACCTAGCCAAAGCCTATTCTGATCTATGGCAATTTTTTACTAAGGACTCGACCGAGCCACGCTTAAACTTTAACTTTTCACAGTCCTAATCCTATAAGAACTCAGTCGAATCACTCTTCTCTTGGTTTGAAAGTCCACTAGCCTGCAGAATTATTACTGTCGAGGATTATGACTTTTTAACTTGGGTTAGGCCATTCTCGGCCCACACTGTTATTTCAGGCCCAAACACAATCACTATTTTTTAATACTTTTCTTTCTTGAATTTACAATCAATTTTTAATTTACAACAATTGATTTATAAAAGGGGAACTTAGAATGTTTCTAACTAATTGTCACCAAACGACGTCACCAATTTTTTTGTTTTTTTTTTTTGTCTCAATTTTAAGGAAAAATTACGTCGTTAGGTAATTATCACCCGTTTATGCATATAAAACTTGTTGTGACTCTTATATGACGGAATTTTGATAACCACATACACTTTGAAAGTGAAATTCATTGATAAGGAAACCCATTGTTCTTTGTACTTCTAGTCATTAAGTCAACTAATAGACATATGACCAACTTTGTTTCCCTTTTATTTGCTATGGGTAGACATGGAGATAAGAAAATGAGTTATCATCTTCCATGTTGTAGTTCCCAACTCCTAAGGGCTACACATTCAAAAAGTTTGTTTGTACAAATTTGTGAAACAAAGGTATAGTCATATGCATAAATCAATTCAATTTGCAATGACACATATAGATTCCCATTAGGGTTGATTGAGAATACAGTAAATTGAAAAGGTATATGGAAATGTTAGGTTTACTTACAAGACAACCCAATCTCTGAGTGGATTTTGCAAACTTTCAGCTGCACCACAAGATTTGAATTTTAACGATAAGGAAAAGAGCTTGAAAATTTTAAGTTTTAATGATAAGGACAAAATAAAGGGTAAAGTGAATAGTATCATGATTGACTTTTTAGTATAAAAATTTGGTTTTTCGTTAAAGTGAACAGTACCGGGAGTTTTTCGTTAAAGTTCTGTAAAATCTATACCTACCTTCCAACATTTATTTTTTACCCCCTTTGCTTCTTCTATCAACTCAGAAATTACCCCTCAAATTCTGTAAACCTCAATTTATGTAACAACTTTTAAGGATCAACAAAATCTGAACCTAATTTTGTTGATTAAGACATTGAAAGTATCAATGTTGGCAATTAAAATAAAAAGGTCCAACCATGATTCAAGTTCACAATTTTATGGTACTTTACTTTCTTATTATTTCATGCCCTAGTGATCATACTATATATAGGTTTTTTTAGTTAAAATGGTCCATGAGATTTGCATAACTCTTACTTTGGTCCCTGAAATTTGATATCAATAAAAGTGATTCCTAAGTTTGTCCACCATCAATTATTTTGGTCATTCCATGACAATTTTGTTAAATAAGAATCAAAATGACAAAATACCTCAATTTGATAAACAAATGGGCTAAAATGATTTAATAAAAATTGAGAGTATCTTTGCCATTTAATCCTTATTTACTGAAGACTTTTTTATGGAAAGACTAAAATGATTAATGATGGACAAATTCATGGACCACTTCTATCGATTTAAATCTCAGAAACCAAAGCTAGAAGTTATGTCAATCTCAGAGACCAAAGTTAGAAGTTATGCCAATCTCAAAAACCATTTTAGCTGAAAAGCCTGCTATATATATAATACTATTGAATATTAACTGACATTCTCTAGAAATTGTGTAATAATTCTATCTAAGTGGGTTTTTTGGGTGCTATTGAGAAGCTCTTTGCAAACATACCTTTTCGAAATCAGGATAAGTACAATTTTCTTAGAGCACGAAACCTTCATGTCAGAGAATGTAGTTAGGAATCCACATCAGGTTAGATTAAACTAATCTTGTGAGAATGAAAAAGCGAAGATTGAAGACGACTGATTGAGCTTATCATGTAAAAAACGTAATGAAGTAGACTTTACACCTTATACCCATATTGTCTAATATCTGATAAAAAATAGATAACTAGGGTGATGTTCGGATATTCTTGATGAGAGATTCTAAAGTTGTTGTTAACGTGTGTACTAATAACACCAATAATTCGATACATGTAAACTTTACTGTAAATTTTACATACATCAACAATTAATAACTATATTAACATAGACATTTGTAAAACTAATATATATATATATATATATTTGTTCTGTTTCAAACCTAGCTATTAGCTAAGCAGGGCACACATGCACGAGAGAGACTTCTCCACATGCACAACTTGTTCGAAGTGAAAGGATCAATTCCAAACCCTAATTATTGCTTAGTATTAGAACCTTAGGAGTTGGATCAAACTTCCCTACTTGACATTATCCTACTATTAATCCAAAACGTCAAATGGTGTCACGAGGTGTAAGTAAGTCATTCATCAATCTTCACATACATATTCATTTGAGGTGATGATCGAGTGGATCAAGCTCCAAACTCTTATAGTTAACGTTAGAAAGCTTAGAAAATGAATCAAACTTCCTCACATATAAAACGTTGTATCAATGGTTTAAAATTGTTACAGTAATGATATTTTAAAGTGTAGTAAGTCTTTCCTGGTACGCACAACTCCTTTGAAGGGAATAGGATCAAACTCCAAACCCTAGTAATCGCTTAAGGTAAGAATCTTTACCTGGTTAGCCGATCCAGCTGTGAATATTGACAGATATGATTAAGCTTTATATGAAAAGGTATGATCATCAATCAGCAATATATTTAGCACTGATGATGGAAAGGCGAAATCTTTGTGCAGTTGGATTGGGATTGGGAGGGAGAAGACAGAAGACGCGTGGCAGAAAAAAGTTATTGAAGGTGTGGACTTTAACAGAAGAGCTGACTGTCTGAACTGTGTATAATAATAAATCGATAGAGTAGCTTTTGAAGAGCAAGAGGGGACCAAACCGAGTGAGTGAGTGAGTGAGTGTGAAACCACCGACGGTACCAAACAACTAACTCGCTTTCCCCACAACTTCGCATTTGCAGATACAGTTCAATTACACCTTTTGGGAGTTCTAGATCCTGCTCGCAATTACAATATCACCCTTTATCCCTTCTCCTTTGCCATAATTTTTGCACTTGTGTGTTTGATAGCCTTTCGTTTGTCTTTTCAATTTTCAATTTTCATTCCTTCCTAAGCAAATTCAATACAAATAAAACTCAATGATCATGGGTTATGACTCACCATTGTGAGAATTATACTAAAACGATGTGAATCAAGTTATCACAATTCTTCACGAGTAAGCTAATAACCTCATATTTCGTATTAACAACTTTTTAATATATGAATATTATACAATATTATGTAAAAAACATGAGGTTACAGAGAGTCCACGAAAGTCTATTTTTGAGTCTTCTTATCATTTCTGTGGACGAAATTTCCTGTTAAAAATCCTATCAATTCATTACACACTGCAGCTATAAATAGCAACACCATTCATCCTTTCAGCATAGTAAATTCACGAGTCTTGCCCCAAACTCCACCAACAAAACAAATCTCACTCCTCCTCTCTCACAGACCCAAAAGCTTCTCCCCTTGAGCTCTCATCTTTGATATTTTCTGATCCATATATTTTTCTCCGATCATTTTCCTTGTTCTCCATCTCAAAAATTTCGTTTTTTGTTCTGAATTTTTAGGAAAGGGACTTATTTGCAGTTCCCTGTTTCCTACACATTGATAATATTTCAGAACACTCTGTTTCAATTTTGTTTATTATCCCAGAAAATCATGGACATAATGCATGAAAACAACCTTGCTTTTGGGTTCACAGACGCCATTGACATCCGATCTTCTCTCTCAAATCTCATACTAACAAGCTCCACAAACACCCTGGACTCGATTTTCTCTCACTGCCCCCAAACACTCGCCGCCACCGTGACAACCACCACCAGCGGCAGTTCTGTATCTGAGCCGCTGGGCTCATCAGTTTACCTCCGCCAGAGAGACCTCCTCCAGAAGTTCTGCGACGAAAGCCGAGCAAACGTAAACACCACGGCCTCACGCTCTTTTGCGACGAACCCATTTCAGAGTTCGGCTTGTTCTTCGACTACTTACATGGCTCCATGCAAGAAGAAGCTCTACAGGGGAGTACGGCAGAGGCATTGGGGCAAATGGGTCGCCGAGATCAGACTCCCTCAGAACAGAATGAGAGTCTGGCTCGGTACCTACGACACCGCGGAAGCCGCCGCCTACGCTTACGACCGGGCGGCCTACAAGCTCCGCGGAGAGTACGCGAAGTTGAATTTCCCCAATCTCAAGGACCCGAACAATTTGGGTTTTGGCGAGGGCTCTAGACTGAACGCTGTGAAAAACACCGTGGATGCGAAAATCCAAGCTATTTGCCAGAAGGTGAAGAGAGAAAGAGCAAAGAAGAATGTGAAGAAGAGCAGCCCTTCAGTTGGTGGTGATGGGAGTTTCCCTGAGAACGGGAAGGTTGTGAAGATGGTATCCTCGCCGTCGCCTTTGGTCGATGGCGAAGGTTTTGGTCACGAAATGGTGTCATTAACGCCCACGCCCACCGTGTCTGAGGACGGGGTTTGGAGGAGTGAGAACTCGCCGCCGTCTGTTTCAACAGAGTTTCAAATGGGGATGGCGGAGTTGGGAATGGGAGAGAAGTCGGAATTTGAGGGGTGTTCACTTGCCAAAATGCCTTCATTTGATCCAGAGTTGATTTGGGAAGTTCTTGCTATTTAGAAAGAGGATTTTGATTTGGGAAATCTGGATTTTAAATTAATCTTCCCTTAATTTTATCAACGGATTTTTGTCACAACCCGTCTCTTATGTTTTATCATGTTTTATCAAGTCATCAGTTTGATCCCTTATGTTTAAAACTCATCAGTTCATCCTCTATCAATAAATTCACTCATCAATGTGGTGTCATTAGTTTTCATTAAATACTCTGCTAGTTTGCTTACATGGCACATGTATGGCCTCCTTCCAACCAATCTTATGGTGGCATGTAAATCAAATTAAAAACAGTGAAAAATTATCTTAAAAAAAAGGGTAAAACTTTAATGCATTTGATAGTATCTACATCAAGGAACCATTTGACCCTTTTATAGGTGTATAAGCAGTAGTGCGTATATGTCTAGTTTTTGTGTGGCTTTAGTATTTAGAGTTTTTAAGGGTAAATTGGTAGTTTACTACATGATGAGCTATCTGAATATGTTTTTCTTGTTTTAAACTAGAGCCTAGAAGTGGTTATCCTTATGGGTTGTTTTGGGGCTATATTTGGAGAGGTCCTGTTGTGTAACCGGGGTCCGGGTGTCATAGAGGATCGGGATGAGAGATAGTGAACGGGCCTAAGGGACCTTGAGTTGTTAATTATGTACGTTTACTTATCAATAAGACGATTAATGAATTTTAAACATCATTTCCTACTAGTGTAACTCTTTATGCATAAACAAGAGGATCACTGCTTGGCTCCTTATTACCCAAAAACAATCACTCCCACAAATTACAATTTGATATCTAAATAATAATAACTCTTCAATATTCTATTTACATGTCAGATTTTGGAATTGTCAAAATATTTGGATTTCAAAGTTTCTTGCACAATTTATTACAGTACTTACAAGTATTGAGTGCTATTATATCATTTGACGATCTATGCTGTAATGATATCCAGTAAGTATGTAACTGTTAGATGATGATATTATTTACCTTAGTAGTCAAAATTCTTATATAAGAGGTGATGAATGGTGAGCCACGTAGGTGAAAGGAGCAAAACCTTATCTCTAATTCCTTCGTTTTGGTTGTGGTCCTAGTCGTCCTCCTCCTTGTGTGCTTGTGCCCATTGCTTGCTATTGAAGAATAAAAGAAACCATGTGCACGTTGTCTCTTCCATTCACTCATCATTCTTTCAAGAACGAGACAACACATACCACTTCCCTGCGGTGTCATAATTCATTTTACCAATTCCAGTATCAATACTGTTTGCTTCAAAATTATACAAATGGTAGTTGAAATCATAAATCATCATGTCATAGAACAGATCTTCTATTGATAACGCCGATATCTATATTGATTAAAATGAAATGTTATCGACAACTTATAAACACGAAATTGATGCTGAGTAGCGCTCCAAAAGTTAATAATTAGTGAATGCTAAAGATGTCGATTCTTTGTTAAAATCCTAATTGTCTTTTGAAATTATAATTTTAACATCAACTAGATCCATGAAAGTTGGATATTCACAACATGAATTGATAGCAGCAAACAGTTTTACCAATTAAAGGAGTTCTTAGACTGCTGCAGTTTCGCATTCTACAAACTTTCCATCTCCTCCTGCAATAAAAAAAGCATATTCATACACACATTAAAACTAATGCCGAAAAATTAAACTTTACGACTTAGTTGAATTCTGTGTTCTACTCTAGAGAAGTGGCTCATTCAAGTAAACAAATGGGGATAACGCCAGTTTCGCTTGACAGAGGTACAGTTCAAACTAATTCCCAAGAAAGCAAAGAGAATGGCAGTATGAGAAGGTGATTCTGGTTTATAGGTCAATTTTTTTCAATAAAAGGAGAACTCTAATAGAATGTTATGTACCTTGCAAGATTTTAGCAGAGGCTGCCAAAACGATGGTCTGAAAAACCTGATTGATTTCCCGAGTGACGTTCTGTCCCATTCTGTGATCAAGGAAAAGATATATGATACCATCATCAATCATAAAAAAAAAACATTTTCCATTTTAGTGCAGGTTCACCTGCAGTGAACATTTTCCTACTCACTAATCATACATGATGCAATCACCCAACTGCACAATGTTTCCGAGAGGTATGAACCCCTATGCTAAATCAGATGCGATGTCAAATAAAATGAAAGATAAGCGGTGTTACTTGACGCATCACCTTCTGCTCTCAAACCGCCAATGTTGAGTTGTTCTAAAAGCTGCATTCAAAATAATCATGTAAGAACCCAAAAACTAAAAGACAAGGAATTGCATAGCAATAAAAAAGCAGCTCATATGGCATTTACAAAATAAAAGGCATGTACAACATCTTTTTGGATACTTGGAAATGTTGCACATTAACTGGACAGCCTTAGCAAGTATGCATAAAGAAGGCAGCTAGCTAATGGATCGTGCAGTAGAACAGAAATCATAATGAGCAAGGAATGTTAGATAGCCAAAAATTCGTTGCTCAATTAAGATTAAAATTGAACTAATTCATATTTCCCATCTCCCTAAAACAGGCTATTTTTCAAATCTGGATCATTCATTCATGAAGATTGAAATAGCAAGGAGGGTGTTGCCGAAATGATTAGACCAACAATGTTATATGCATGTGGTGCTGGGCAACTAGGTTGCAACATGTCCATAGGATGAAAATAGCTGGATTGCAGATGTAAAGATACTTCAGTGATAGTACAAACAAAAGATACAATTAGAAATGTATGCATTCATAAAACGGAGAACTGGTATCAATTGAACATATTATAAGGGGAAAGTCGTTTAAAGAGGTTTTGACCATGTACAACAACCTAGAAATGCAGATGTTTGAAAGTATTGACATTATTTCAAATCTACTATGTTACATGTTGAATTTTTGTGAAAAGTTCGACAAAAAAAATAAAAAGAACAGAATCTCCCACAAGAACATATGGCCACAGGAAAATATGTATGCAGAGAAGAAGGAAACTGTACATGTAGCAGATCCTTACAGTGGAAAGGGTTGGTACTGCAGTAGGATCAAAGTCCTCACAATGATTTGGATCATTTGGAACACAAACACGACCTGAAACAAAATAATAAAATAGAGCATCATTAAGAATATCCAGATGCATAGTAATTATTAATTGGGGGAAGCATAAAAAGTGGTTGAGTGCCTGAAAAGTTTCAAGAAATACGACTAATCATATCCGATACCACCCAAAAAATGAAAGAGCGGCCCGGGGACTAACCTGTTTTTGGGTGTACACAGAAAGGTGCCTTTAACAAATGGTTCATGTGTTTCGAAACCTGCCATATACAGATACATTGCAAGAGAGAATCTTTCAGCACATATTTCTGAAGTAGTTGGTTTAAACTCATTACATAGTATCCAGTGTAGAATCAGAGAAGGATGTAAACTAAAAACTAGTCACTAGTTATTGAATAAAAGGAGGCAGTAAAAGAAAGTGGGGATGTTGTGCAAAACCTGCATGTCAAGCCTAGGGTAGGTAAGAGAGAACACAATCTCTTCAACGCACCTACGCAGTCCTTGCACCTTAAACAATAAATGATATCAAGAGAAATTAAGTACAGAAGAGGTTAAACTACAATTTAAAACATCAAAATCCTATAAAAAAGACTAGAACTATTGCCACAGGACAATGTACTTTGGGACTTAAACTCACAAACATCTGCTACTTTGTACCTTAGGTTTTCCAGATTGCAACGTAGTTTTTAGCTGCTCCCATCGAACAACATTAATGTCTTCTTTTGAACTGGAGGTTTGTCTCTTCTCCTGCCACCTTCCACGAAGCTCAGAAGTAATAGCTGCAAGGATAAATAAAGTACTATAACTCGACCATCATTCCAGGATAGGGCATAGAGATGCATAGGCGATGAAAAGAAACATCGTGTACATTGTTCAGGATTGGGAATCATATCTAAGATCTTTTCATATCTCTCCTCAGTTGAAAATATCTTTTGACTCAAAAGCAATTTCTTAAAGAACTCTGTAAGAAATCCAGTATAAGATCTCCTGCATGAATGAATAGGTCTTAGTGGAAGCAACAAATGGTCCAGTATTAGAAAGTCAATAATGCATGAGACAACTTACGCAAGGAACGGATGGAGAGAAAGACCGGGAAAAGAAACCTTCTTCTGACTGTTTTCATTTCCCTGAACAATAATATAGAATCAAAACCTTTCACAAAAATGTATACCGTATAAGATCTCTCAAAACCCAAATGTACCTTAAACAGTGATCCACCTTATAGACACGAAAATAGTCAGCAATAGCTGCTCTCTGTTCATTTGTGAGCCTGCAGAAAAATGATCATAATTGGAGTTTCATGACATGTCTTAAGAACCTAAGAAATGGAAGTATAGATTACAGCTGTTCAGAGAATTACCTTCTTGCTTTCCCATCACAAACCCAGCAATGAACTCCACGTCTGCCACTATATACCCAGAGAATGTGACTGAAACCAAAGTGATATGCAGAACATAGATTTACAAAATTGCAACCACACATACATCAGATGACAATTAACAAAGTTCCTACCTCTAAGGGCTGTATCAATCACTTTAATAGCAATTGTCATAAGTGGCCAGCACTCCAAGCAAACATCAGCTCCTGAACAGCAGTAGCTCACATCATCGTAGTCAGACATATCCTGTTGGAGAAAACCCAGTCAAACATGTCATACAACAGTAACAGTATAAAGTTCAGTTAGATTGTGATATTGACAATTTTCAAAGTTTAAGTGGTTGATTAGCTTACTATATTAAAAATCAGTTCCCTCTCCACTGGGGTGAAAACATTATCGCCACTCTGAGCATATGTGTGCCTCTTTGCAGGCTGCAAATACAAAAGATTAGAACTGAAATGAGAGATATGGTGGTACAAGGTAATCACACACCCAATCATAGGTAAATTAAAATCAACAAAGAAACCATGGATTGAAATTGTCTCCGATCTATAATTATGCACTGTTTGATCACATTTCTACATTTTTTTCCTTTTTTTATATTTGCATGGTTCAATGAATAATTTGAGTCAATATTGCCGTTATGAAATAGTTGGGTGGGAAGAGCGGCATTATTGTACATACACTGAAAAAGTTCAAGCCACATAATCACATTTGGTTTAGAAACAAGAAAACTTACATCAACACTGTACACAGGCCCAATATCTATTTTGACCGGACACTTTTTTTGGACAGAACTTCCAAGCTCAGACACAGAGTTGAAGGACTGGAACCGCAGATAGACATCATTATCCAGTGTGAAGGAGAACTCTCTCCGGCCAAAGTAAGACTAGTCACACGCAGGATGCTTCCCATCCGCAAATCAGCAGTCAGATTACACATTCACAGTAGGGACAATGTTCAGTGTGTAGATCAGGGACCTGGTTGATTAAGATATATGGCTTACCATTTCTATAGGACATCCATTTAAAAATATCCGCATATGGAAAGAGTTTTCCTGCCACAAATAACACTGTCTTTGAGGGGAAGATTACTGATATCTTGTTACACGCATTAAAGAAATCAGATTCTAATATCTAGTTCTAAGTTCTAACTTGTTGGTGACTTAAAATTATAACCATCAATCAAACTGATTCAACAAGCTGAAGTGGTAATCCTAAAAACATTTGAATAGAATAATAAAATTAAAACAAGGTTTACCATAGTAAACTTTGAGATAATGTGAATTAAATCCATCAGGAACAACATTGACTTGCTTCTGTTCATATTCTACAATCATCATGTCGTCACTGCCTTTGGAAACTTGGTCTCCGGTCATGTTTGAGTAGATTTACCTGCGTTCCATGCCCAATTAACATTGTCAATTTTCCCAAATTCATAGATTTAAGCATGTAACTACTAAACCCTAACCTGATAGGACTGGAAAATTGTACAAATTTATAGCATTTTAGTGACACACCATAAAGCATAAATCGAAGTATCTGTATAAAATCATAAATTTAAGTGTCACGTATTGGATGAGTTCAAATTTCTCCATTTCTGGGTTAATTGGATCGAAATTCTAACAACACGTAATTGCTTCAAAGCTATTAGATGGAAACCCTAATTCTCTGTTTGGTTGTCGAGAAAATGTCTAGGGACGATTTCTCAAAATTCAGGGAAACTACAATTCAAATATAAGCCGGTGAAATAATCGATTCCCCTAATTCCCTAACCCCAACAATGCAATTAAACAAAATTAACATTTCAACAAGAACGAAAAAAGGGCTCAAATTTTAAAACCCAGGATTATAAAGAAACAAAATTCACATTATAGTTGACAGTAAGTATCACAAAGATGTTCGTCGAGACTGAATTTTAATCGAGCTTTCTCGGCAACCAAACAAAAAGTCGAATTAAAAACATAATTGAAATTAAATGAAAGCTGCACATACCTTGGAGAGAGCCAAGTGAGGGATGGCGGGGAAAGAGGGAGGGAGGGAGGGAGGGGGGGAGGGCGCGGGGGGCGATGGTGTGGGTTGGGTGGGGTTGGGGGAGGGGGAGAGGAAGTGGCACTAGGGGAAGGGGAAACTTTGGCGGGGAAAAAGGTTAAAAGGGATATTTGGCGGGAAAGAAGATAAGGGAGCACGTAGTCCCGTGCACCTAAATTTATAGCCCAAAAGTCCAAAATTTATATAAGCCCCAAAGTCCGCTCGAAGTTTCCTTGTAACCCCCGGAACTTCTTCGTAGTGGCTCCACTTCATACCTCATTTCATAGGGAACTCTGCTCGAAGGTAACCTCCGGAACTTCTTCATAGTGAATGTCGATCCACTATCCAAATCTTACAAGATTCAACGACATTTTTTTTTTTTAACCGTTGGATCTTGTAAATAGAGTAAATTCGGGGCTTTTATTTTTAGTTTGAAATCTAGGGTATAATTCAGTGACGGACCATAACATTCATAATGCACCTCTTAAAAAAGCATAGAACGACTAATGTATTTTGATCCTATCTGACTCACATTGGTCCTATCTGGTGTGAGAACAGTCTTAGCCCACGAAGGTTGGCCAGAGGGCTCGTTTTAGCCCTTTGGCCCTCCAAGATATTAATATTTTAATAAATAGTATAGGGCCATATTTGCCTCCATCTCCAACAGAGTCCCAAAGGGCCATATGGCTCGTTTTAGCTCTGCCATAAAAAATCGTCTCCAACCGAGGGTCAAAGGGCCATAGGGTCAAACATAATTTATTATTTAAATTTAAAAGTTACAACAACTTAAACTTAAAAACTACAACTTATATTTAAAAACTACAACTTAAATTTAAAAATTACAAATTAAAATTATAAATTATAAATTAAATTCATAAAAAAAAAATGAAATTGGCCCAAAAAAAAAAAATATTGAATCCAACGGTAACTTGCCGTTGTATTTGAAATTATGGCTTACCAATGCTGTCGGATATAACCGACAGGAATAATGAAAATTCTGACTTGGCCCGCGGATGGCTGGCTAGTTGCTTTGGACCAGCCAGTTGGCCCTTTGATCCTTTTTTGTCCAATGGGGTCCACGAGCCCTTTAGCCTAGCCCTCAATTAGAGATGGTTTTTGGGCTATTTTCGGCCCTTTGGTCCTCTGGACCCCTTCGGTTAGAGATGGCCTTAGTGAGGCAGCTGTATTTTAGTCTTATCTAACTCTCTTCATGTATTGATGCTTTAGGATACTAGGAATTGGCCGTTGATTGATCCATTGCCATCTTATGGAAGAGGGAGGGAGCTCCTTGGAGGAAGGTATATAAGCTTTATCCATGGAGATGGAGTTCGTGAGAGTTGACTCAGCTTCTAATTCTCGTTTTATAGATACCTTATGGGTGTGTTTGTTACACCGGATTATCTCGGACTGAACTAACTACAAGAACTAGGCTGGATTGGCTTGGACTAGACTAAATAGGACTAATTTAGTGAAGCGTTTGGTGCAGTGCCGGACTAAACTACGGACTAAATTATTTTTAAAATTCAGATATTTTTCCTTTGTTCATTTTAATTCTTTCTCCTCAATCTCTACCGTTCCTTTCTCTTCCCACCAGACAAAACTTCTCAATTTTTATCCAGTTCTCAAACAAAGAAAATCGCAGCTGTTGAAGAAAATCAAAGGGACGAATAGTCCAAAGAAAGTAAGAATCGCAAGAGGGAATCAAGATCCAGAGGCTCGATTCCTGTGGGTGCCGGTATTGGACAGCGACGAGACTGGGTATTCGACAGAGGCACGATTTATTCCCACACTAGATGATCCTTCGCTGCTTGACTCTCTCTCTGATCTGCCTTTACGATTTTGGTCAAGTCCCCAAAAAAAACACCAATCAAGTTCATGAAAATAGAAAATTAATAATAAAAAATAAAAATAAAAAATAGTGAGAAACTAAAAATTCTGAGATTGGAAGGAGCGAAGATGGATCCAGTCCGTGTGTGACAAGACGATGAGGAGGTAGGCTCCACTCATCTCTCTACTCTCTTCTGTTCGATTTTTTATTGACTTTTTTTTTGCTATGATTACACTTGTTCTTGCAAATTAGCTGCTTTAATTCACTTGTTCTTCCATGGGTGGGGATTGGAGGTTGCAAACGGCAAGGGGTGAGTGGAGGAAGACGAGTCGTCATCAGAGATGGCGCAATCGTGCAAGACGAGCACGAGGATGCGGGGTGAAAGGGAAGACGGTCTTAGCTAGTCACAAGGTATTTGGGGGGCCTCGCTAGGACCGGCTAAGCAAGGTTTTAGTCGGAGCGAGTGAACTTTAGTCCCACTAAAGCTAGTCCGATGCTGATAACAAATACAAGATTGGACTAACTTTAGTCTAGTCTAGTCCAATGAGACTTAGTGAGGACAAACAAACGGGCCCATATATCTACTGCTTTGTTCCTTTTCAGGTGAGAATGGAACGATTGATGGCCAAGGGGATGTATGGTGGAACATGTGGAGGCAAAGAGCGCTTCTCATCGAATTCATGAACTCCAATAACATTATCATTTCCAAGTGATTTTTCAGAACTCTCCCTTTCGGAACATTTACCCGAGTATTGCACGTAACAGCCAAACATAGAATTTGGTTTTGCATTTTTACACCTAAAGATTGGTCTTGTGTATGTTTTTATTTCGGATAGCTTGCCCGCTTAGCGCTCCACGTTTGCACCAACTAAGTCTTAATTCAAACTCAACTCTTCTGCATCTTGTTTTCCTTAACTTCTCGTATAGTGTCGCTTGTTACTGACCTAATGCACCTTCTGCAAGGATTGTAAAGTTGTTGAGCTCTAACTTTAGGCTGATGCATTCTTTCTCCTCTGCAGCAACGTTGTTGTCCGGTATGTCACAATATTGGCTCCATCGGACTCTCCCAACACCGATGGAGTAGATCCTGGTACATGCGAATTTTCTAACTAAGCCACATCTTCTTCTCTGGGGAAAAAGATAACTGCTACTAGATTAAAGAGAGGTCGAATAATGTTGAAAATTTAGTATATTAACTTGCATGAATTGGCATGCGTCATTACTTCTCTATTCGAATTATCTATAAATTCTGTAGATAATGTTATGACAGGAATAGTTGTGGAAATCACAAACGGTCTATCTATTTAAAGTGGGAAGCCTTTGTGTTCATGATATATATGTTAGTATTCGTTTGTGCTGATTCAAGCTCTAATGTCTGCATACAGGACTTCTAGATATCCGCTGGAGAGGATCTCGTGGCTGTAAAGAGTGGATGGGATGAGTATGGGATCGCTTACGGTCGCCCAAGTTTTAACATTACCATCCGCCGGATTAGAAGATCATCCCAGTTTGCTGGAATTGCAGTCGGAAGTAAAGCCTCTGGTGGAGTGGAGAATGTCCTGGCAGATCACATAAACCGTTACAACATGGGAGTTGGCATCAATACAAAAACAAACATCGGTAGTGGAGCTTTTATAAGAAGCATCACCGTGTCAGACATGTACATAGGAAAAGTACGAAAGGGAGTAAAGATAGCACTAGCAGGAGATGTTGGAGACCGTCGGGATGAAAAATGCAACCAAAACGCTCTCCCAATCGTGAAGGCATCACGTTGAAGGACATCTGGTGCGTGCAGGTTCAGCAGGCCGGTTTACTCCTGGGCCAGAAGAACTCCCCTTTTACCGTAATCTGCCTCTGCAAGATCAACCTCCACGGTGTGACGGGATCAAGAAATGCCTTATGGTTAGCGGGGCTGCACATCTGGTAAGCCCTTTGCAATGCTCGGAATTGAGCGGTGCCCAGAAAACAGCTTCATGTTCCAACTACTCCTAAAGCTACTAGAACGCAGCTCCGTAATTTTCTTTCTTTTTCGCTATCCGACTATATAGAGAAAGGACAATTCTATTTCTTATATTTGGGCTCGCTAAAATGATCACTTTTCAGTATTTAGTCGTTATGTCATCAGGATTTGATTTTGATCAGTTCAACAATTGAGATTTGCAAGACGATCGTTTAAACCAATTTTCCGACATACTTAGTGAGCCAATAATCTCAAACAAAATTCAAATTCATCAAGTAGAAATACATAAACACAATCTACTCATACTCAATACAAATACAAATACATACATATAAACATACGATTATGAGTGTACGAACATAAATACGATTCTACATCTCTCATGGATGCAAAGTTCTTTACATAAACTAGAAGTAAGCATAAAAAGATAGATTAGATTGATATGTGGGATCAATCAATGGCTTCAAAGCTCAAAAGTGGTTCAAGAACTTGCGGAACTTCCTCATCAAACCGCCCTCGTGCTCATGCTTGTGCTCTCTAAAAGGCTTCTCCATTCCTTCGAATCCTTCGTGGCGGTCTTGGTCGTGGTCATGGTGGTGGCGGTGGTGGTCATGGTGATGCGGCCTCTCCAATTCCATTTCTTCGTCATGCCTGAACGGGAACCTAGGCCCACCGTGGCGGAAATTGACCCACCTAGAGGGGATCTGTCGCTCTCCGCCGTGAAACGCCGGATCGAATCCCATGTTGTCCCCAGACGCCATGATCATATCGTTGCCGTACGAAACAGACTCACCCTCGCGATGCTCGCGCTCACCTCCGTGAAAGCGCGGGGTCCAGGGGCGGCGGCTGTGGCGGCATGGGCGGCCGTGACGGAAAGACAACGGGAACGGGCGCCTGGGGAAGTGGCGGTTGACGGGGCGGAAGCTGAAGACGGTCAACGGGACGGTCTCGATGGTCGACTCTTCCTTTGCTAAGATGGTGGCGCCGGTTGCGGACTCTGTGTCGGGTTTCTCGCTAGGCAAGAGGATGGTGGCGGTGGTGGGGGTTTTGGGCTTGGGATTGGATTCGGGTAACTTGGCGTCGGCTGTATCGCGGGCTTTGATTTCGTTGGCGGGTAGATCGGAGGAGGTGCGAGCGTGGGAGAAGGAAAAGAGGAGGAAGAGAGCGGCAAGGCTGAGGAGGAGCTTGGCCATTTTGGAAGATGTTGTGTGAATGGAAGAAAACGAGCGGTTGGTGGTGTACATATATTTGGAAGTTGCAGTATTTGGGGCAGGTGGGGCAGGTGGGAAGTTGACTATTTGAGTGAGGGAAAGAAGTGAAACGCGGGCAACGGGCAATTGGGTGACCGGCCACGTGATTGGAGGGAGGAGGTTGCCGGTAAGTTTAGGTTGGCGTGGAGGGATAGTGATTCGACTCGGTTGACTTGGAAAATGCGAGCATGACTGACGCAGTTCAAATTCCACCCGCCCCTAGTACAACAATTTACAAGAGGCTTCTAGGTATTAACCTAAACTACTTTATTAATAAAATCCAAGTTCATATCGTTTCTATCAAAAAAAAAAAAAAATATAAACTCCAAGTTGTTAACTAAAATTATATAAAATTACAATTCTAACTCCCTCATCAAAACTGAACAAAAATAAAAGATATGGGCAATTTAGTAATATTACATGAATATAAATTTGTTATTTTTTACACCAATCTACAGTCAAATGAGCATATCATGCCATATTTAAAAATTAAAATAAAAACAAGATAAAAAAAAATAAAGAACATGCTCACATTAAAAGAAACTGGCCATCGTTGTCCCAACTTTCATAATTGATTTGTTTTAAAATTTTAAAAACTAATCACACTACATAATAAAAATCAAAATGAAATAAAATTGTTCACACACAATATGTGTGGGCATTTGCTATGTTAATAAAAAATACTTCAAGCACCAAACTATAGAAGAAACGCCTAAATCCAATTTGAGTTGCTTGCATGCTTTGGGTTTTTGTTTTCAATTTTTAGTTTTTAGTTTTTGCTTTTTCAGCTTGTGTTTTTTGAAAACTACAATCTTCTTTGGTAATTCTTTAAAAAAATAAAAACAAAAAAAGTGAAAACTCAGGAAAGAGTAATGGTTACCATATAGGATTCTAGTTTTCAGATTTGAAAAAACAAAAAAGTGAAAAAAAAAAAAAAACAGAAAACGAAATGTTATCAAACGGTCCCTAAATTATAGAAGGCTATCAATTTTGATCTGAATTTGCTACATGTAACTCAAAAGATACCATTTTATTCCATGAAACTCAAATTCGTCTCACTTTGACTTGTGGACTCTCTTTTCTTCCTAAAACTTATGGGCCACCTCCTAAAACATGTGGGACTCAACACCCAATAAGATTATGTAACATGTGCAATAAATTTGGCTATAAATCTTCATTATGCAATACTCAGAGAATATTTAGTTTAAAAGAAGTTGAAGAGATGAAAAAATAAAAATAAAAAATTGATTAGCCTAGCGCACCCAAATCAAACTCACATAAGAAATTAACAGATCTAAGTCAATGTAGAGCGAAATTTGAGTTTTATAGAGACAACTTTCGAGTTTGAGGGGGCAAAAAGAAATCAAAATCGAGTTCCAAATAGCAAAGTGGAGCGAACTTTGAGTATCAAGGAATAAAGTGGTGACTTTTGACTTACAAAGAGCAAAATATCATTAAAATCGAATTCCAATGAGTGTAGCTAAAAATAAGCATTATAAGAATATAGATCTCTAGCCATTTAGTATTACGGTCTAATGATATTCCTCTTCACTAGAAAGTGAGAGGTTTTATGTTCGATTCTCGCAAAAGGCGAATTTGAATCACATTATTGTTAGCCCATTGTGAGGCTGAACTTACCCCCTCCCCTTAGTGTAGATAATATTGATTGTTCAAAAAAAAAAAAAAAAGAATATAGATCTCTAATTGTCAATATTAGAACTAGGAAAACTAATGTTCATTGACTGAAGTCTCATTAGTTTTCAGATTTTGATCAAAGTTCCTAGCATTAATGCAATACTAAATTTACATGTGAGTTACTTAATTTTTAAAATAAAAATTAATAATTGATTTATGATTTTAATCTCACACCTTTATTGAACTCCTAACTAATCTTCAATTCAAAACATTTCCAAAATTAAAAAAAAAAAAATTAGAATAAGTTTGTACCCCTTAATTTTTTATAAAAAGGTTTCCAAGTTTTTTAATCTTATGTGTACCCATTTATGTAATTTTTCAATTTTCTAATGTCACATCCCCGCCCGGGATGGATCACTTCCCGGCCCCGCTCCACCACCGTAGCACGATATTGTCCGCTTTGGGCCCCGATCACGCCCTCACGGTTTTGTTTTTGGGAACTCACGAGCAACTTCCCAGTGGGTCACCCATCATGGGATTGCTCTAGCCCCCTTCTCGCTTAACTTCGGAGTTCCTACGGAACCCGAAGCCAGTGAGCTCCCAAAAGGCCTCGTGCTAGGTAGGGATTGGAATATACATTTAAGGATCACTCCTCTGGGCGATGTGGGATGTCACATCTAATCTTAAAATGTACCAATTCTTAAATATACCAATTTGTTGTATGTAAAATGTACCTTATTTTTTTTTATATATAAAATATATTCAATTGTTTTTTAATCCATTTTTAAACTTATATGAGTACATTTTTTTTCTTGATTTGAGAATGTATCCATGCCAAGTCTAATCAAAGAAATTTACTAATATTATTAAGCCTAATATCTATTATTTTTTTTGCGTGGTTTTGAAGAATGTACCCATATTTTGGTACAATAATTTTTTTGTTAATTTTGATGAATGTACCCATGTTTATATACATACATATATATATATATATATATATCTATACACACACAATATATTGGAGATTATAATTTAAATTTTAATAATTTTAATCCACGAATTATGGGTTTTTTTTATTTAAAATCTCATTAATACAAACAACTATAAATTTCAATTTTTAATTTAAAAAATATAGTAACCTACATTGAAATACATTATCACATGAATTTCAGGGATTTCGATCAAAATTTAAAAACCAACAAGATTTCAGTTAAAGAATATTGATAATTAGAGACCGCATTCAAAGTGTTGCTTATAACTAAAACAAATTCTATGCATATGAAAACTACATATGAAAACAAAGAAACATCCTACATATATCAATCGGTTATACAATAACATGGGAGAATGGGGTATATTAGTAAATCTGGGTGGCGGATGTTGGAAGTGAATCGGAAATGACGTCACGCAGTACGTGTATAAGAAGGGAGAAAACGAGTTTAGGTTGACTAGGATTGTGGGACGGTGACTTTAAAGCGGGAGACAGACATGAGATAGCCACATGCAAACCGCTATTTTAAGTTGTGATTGCTACGTGGCATCAGTTTATGTATTTTCTACTCCTTCTTAGCCATCTGGATCCTCGCCGGATCTTCTTTGTGAGGATTCTAAGAATTCGTGAACCATATTCGTTCATCGTACATCGTAAGGTCAAAAATTATAAATCATCGGTGTTTGCAACTAAATCATCGGTGTTTGCAACTAAAGATATTTGATGTAAGGAAGGTGAGTTAAAGTGCATGATTAGGGAGGAAGAGATGTATTGGAAGCAAAAATCATGAGTCTAGTGGATTTAGGAAGGGGGATAAAAATACTAAGTTATTCCATGCCCATACGGTGAAACAACATTGATGCAATAAGATTATGGGATTGGAGAATTCTCAAGGGGTATGGTGTACTGAACCGAGTCAGGTGGATACGATTGCAGTGAGTTATTTTCAAAATCTCTTTCTCACATGTAATCCGATAAAGGTTTCAGAGATAACGGAGTGTGTTGTTAGACAAATAAGGAATATGGTTGGAGTCCTTGTGTAATTGTATATAATATTATTATTGGAAGAATAAGCCGTCCTACAGCCGTCAAGCCGTTCTACAGCCGTCCTACCTTGTCCTACCTACACACTAGCCGTCCTACAGCCGTCAAGCCGTCCTACAGCCGTCCTACCTTGTCCTACCTACACACTAGGACGGCTACCTTGTCCTACCTACACATTTGTATCATGTATATATATCCTTGTAATCTTGTAGAGAAACATAATGAAAAAATAAGCATTCTCTTCCATTTGCATTCTCTTCCATAAGCATTCTCATCCATTTGCATTCTCTTCCATTTTTCCACATTCACGTATCAATAACAAATATATTTTTTAGCCTACATACCTTTTTCTACATGGTATCAGAGCAGGTTTATAACCCTAGCCCTAATTTTTTTTCGGCATCTTTCTCTGCCGTTCCCATGGCTGTTCGTGGCCCGTCCTGTCCCTCCTCTGCTCGTCCTCCCCTCCACTGCACCTACTGCAATTTTGATTATCATACCCGAGACACCTGCCATAAACTTCATGGCTATCCCGTTGGCCATCCCCTCCATGGCCAACCGTGGCGACCACCGCGCCGTGCCACTGCTTCCAGTTCTTCCCGCAGCCATGCACCTTCCAGTCTTCCCCGGCAGCCACGGTTTTCTGCTTCCCGGCCCCATAATTTCACCCAGGCCCATCACGTGCAAGGCACCCAGGCCCCCGCCTCCTCTTCTACTCCAGCGACCCACCAAGTGCACGGGGCCCAGCCCACTTTGCATGACTTGCAGCTTGCCATGCCTGACCTCTCTGCCGAGCAGCACTCCCGTGTTCTAGCTGCTCTACGTGACACCACCACCCCTCCTCAGGCCAATGCCGTGCTCACTACTGATTTTGCCCAAGGTTTGTTACCTGTCACCTTTCATCATGGTCAATGGATTCTTGACAGTGGTGCTACGGATCATATTACTTCTTCCGCTTCATGTTTGGTTAATCGCTCTCCTTCACATTTGCCGCCTGTTTCTTTGCCTAGTGGTGCTTCCGCTCCCATTACTTTTACCGGCACTCTTCCTTTAAATTCATCAGTTACTTTGAAGGATGTTTTATGTGTCCCTAATTTCTGAGTGGACCTTTTATCGGTTGGTAAACTTACAGATGGATTATCGTGTTCCATAACCTTCTTTCTTTCTTGGTGTGTTTTGCAGGACTTGGTTTCGAAGGCGATGATTGGTGTGGGTAAGCGACGTGGCGATCTGTATTACCTTGTGGCCCTTACCTCTTCTCTCCCCACCCGTCAACCTCTCTGCAACATCATTACCATCCCCTCCTCCCTCTGGCATAGGCGTCTTGGTCACCCCTCCTCCACTCGTTTGCAAGCTTTAGCATCTAGCTCTCTTAATTGCACTTTTGATTCTAGTCATATTTGTGATGTTTGTCCGTTGGCAAAACAAACTCGTCAACCTTTTCTTTTGAGTTCAATTTCATCCACTTTCCCTTTTGCTTTAATTCATTGTGATATTTGGGGCCCGAATCGTCAATCTTCTTCTCTTTCTGGTGCTCATTATTTCTTAACCATTGTGGATGATTTTTCTCGCTTTACGTGGGTCTTCCTCATGAAACATAAATCCGACACTCAACAATTAATTAAGGATTTTTTTGCTTATGTCACTACCCAATTCCGCACTACCATCCAATGCATTCGTACTGACAATGGTGGTGAATTTTTATCTCTTCGTAGTTTTTTCTCTGATCATGGGGTGCTTTTACAAACTTCTTGTGTTTATACCCCCCAACAAAATGGCGTTGTTGAAAGAAAACATCGTCATCTTCTTGAAACCGCTCGCGCCCTTCGTTTTCAATCCCATCTTCCTATCAAGTTTTGGGGGGAATGTGTTCTTACCGCTACTTATCTCATCAATCGTCTCCCTACCCGTCTTCTCCATCATAAATCCCCATTTGAGGTTCTCTTTTCGAAAACCCCATCTTATGACCACTTCCGCGTCTTTGGTTGTCTGGCATATGCCACCTCTGTCACTCCCACCACCAAATTTTCCCCTCGGGCTCATCGTTGCATTTTTCTCGGTTATCCTCATGGACAAAAGGCCTATACCCTTTACGATCTCGACAATCACCGCATTTTCACTAGTCGAGACGTCATCTTTCACGAAACTACTTTCCCTTATGCCGTTTCTCACCCTCCTATCCCATCCTCTTCGCCTACCCTACCCATCCCACCCCCTCTGGACTTTACATATAACCCACCCCTTCCTGCCCCGACGCCTCACCCTCCTCCACCTTCTTCCCCTTCCACGCCTCCCACAGATTCCCTTGCTGCCCCATTATTCGATCCTCCCCATGCCCCTGCCCTCTCGGCATCCCCTCCTTCCCCCCCCGCTACTTCCTTACCTTTCACCCTTTTACCCACGGACATCCCTACCTCCCCACTACCTACCAATCCTCCCCTTCCCCGCACCTCTTCCCGTGCCCATAAACCTCCATCCTATTTAAAAGACTACGTTTGCTCGCAGGTGATTTTGCCATCCCACCCATCTTCGACTTCGCAACCCGGTTCTACACAAGGTACGCGATATCCACTTTGTAATTTTCTCTCTTATCACCGTTACTCTCCCAGGCATTTTTCTTACATTAACTCTGTCAGTCGGACTGTGGAGCCTTCCTCCTTTGCCGAGGCTGCCACTGACCCCAATTGGCAACGTGCTATGACTGAGGAGCTTCAAGCTTTACATGCTAATGATACTTGGACTTTAACTTCCTTACCCCCTGGCAAAATTCCCATTGGTTGTAAGTGGGTGTACAAACTCAAGCACAATTCCAACGGCTCTATTGACCGCTACAAAGCTCGTTTGGTTGCTAAAGGCTTCACTCAGGCTGAAGGTATTGATTATCATGACACTTTTCTCCTACTGCTAAGATGATTACGGTGCGTTGTCTTCTTGCTCTTGCTGCTAGTCAGTCTTGGTCTCTTCATCAACTTGATGTTAATAATGCTTTCTTACATGGTGACTTACATGAAGAAATCTATATGTCTCCTCCTTGTGGTCTTCGGCGACAGGGAGAGAATCTTGTGTGTCGCCTTCACAAGTCACTTTATGGTCTTAAGCAGGCTTCTCGCCAATGGTTTGCCAAATTCACTCGTGCCATCATTTCTGCCGGTTTTCAACAATCCAAAGCTGACTATTCATTGTTCACTAAAAAGTCTGGTATTTCTTTCACAGCTTTGCTCATTTATGTGGATGATATTGTGATTACAGGCAATGATGCTAGTGCCATTAATTCTCTGAAGTCTTTTCTCCGTGATCATTTTCGGATAAAAGACCTTGGTGATTTAAAATATTTTTTGGGTATTGAGGTTTCTCGTTCCAAACAAGGGATTTATATTTCTCAACGCAAGTATGCATTAGAGATTCTCAAGGACTATGGTTTTTTGGGAGCACGACCCATTGCTTTTCCTATGGATGACACAAAATTATTTGATAAAGGAGAACTTCTCAAGGATCCTGAAAAGTATCGACGATTAGTAGGTCGGTTAATATATCTCACTATCACTCGGCCGGATATCACCTATTCTGTGCATGTTCTAAGCCGTTTTATGCACGAGCCAAGGATATCTCATATGGATGCTGCGCTTCGTATTGTTCGTTATTTGAAGGCTACTCCAGGTCAAGGTTTATTATTTCGTTCTGACAACCAGACCAAGTTAACTGCGTTTTGTGATTCTGATTGGGCAGGTTGTCCTATCACTCGCCGTTCGACTACTGGGTATTGTGTATTCTTGGGCGGTTCTTTGATTTCTTGGAGGACTAAACGACAGAAAACCGTTTCGCTCTCTTCAGCAGAGGCGGAATATAGGGCCATGGCAGGTGCTTGTTGCGAGATAGTTTGGCTTCGTTTTTTGTTGAAGGATTTGAACATTCCTTTGGATGGTCCTTCCATTTTATTTTGTGATAATCAAGCAGCGTTACATATAGCTGCCAATCCTGTTTTTCATGAACGAACTCGTCACATTGAGATGGATTGTCACTTTATACGAGATAAGATTGTAGATGGCACAATAGAGACCAAGCATGTGGGTACGGCACAACAGTTGGCAGACTTGTTTACCAAACCTCTTGGGAAAGAAAAGTTTTTGGGTATGTTACGCAAGTTGGGAGTTCTTGACATCCACTCTCCAACTTGAGGGGGAGTGTTAGACAAATAAGGAATATGGTTGGAGTCCTTGTGTAATTGTATATAATATTATTATTGGAAGAATAAGCCGTCCTACAGCCGTCAAGCCGTCCTACAGCCGTCCTACCTCTACCTTGTCCTACCTACACACTAGCCGTCCTACAGCCGTCAAGCCGTCCTACAGCCGTCCTACCTTGTCCTACCTACACACTAGGACGGCTACCTTGTCCTACCTACACATTTGTATCATGTATATATATCCTTGTAATCTTGTAGAGAAACATAATGAAAAAATAAGCATTCTCTTCCATTTGCATTCTCTTCCATAAGCATTCTCTTCCATTTGCATTCTCTTCCATTTTTCCACATTCACGTATCAATAACAAATATATTTTTTAGCCTACATACCTTTTTCTACATGTGTGGAGGCTATGATGTCGGTTGAGGACTCAAGAAGATTAATGCAGTCAGTGATGGAGGAAGAGGTGCGGCACATTATGTCCCAAATCCCTGCTGATAAGTCACCTGGTCCAGATGGGTTTGCTGGTAGTTTCTATCATGAATACTGGGATGTGGTGGGTAAGGATATCATGGATATGGTTCAGGCGTTTTGGTTCTCTGGGAAGATTCTACGGAACTTGAACCACACTCATCTTGTTCTTATTCCGAAGGTGGCTAGCCCTCGGACTATGGCTTAATTACGGCTGATATCCCTATGTAATGTGGCTTATAAGGTGATTGTTAAGCTTTTGACTAACTGCATGAACATGGCTATGCCGTATCTTATTAGTCCAAATCAATCGGCCTTTGTGGCTGGGAGACATATTTAGGATAACGTATTGGTGGTGCATGAGATATTGCACTCTCAAAATCACCAAGGTGATGGAGACTAGGCTTCTATGGCAATGAAATTGGATATGGCGAGGCTTATACCGAGTTGAATGGAGTTTTTTATTGGCAATGATGGAAGCTTTGGGTTTTTCGATTGAATTTTGTCGTCGAATTGCGGAGTGTATCACTACGGTCACGTATAGTGTACTAATTAATGGAGCGTCTACGAGATTTATCCAACCACAGAGAGGGCAGCGGCAAGGTGATCTTATGTCGTCCTTTCTTTTTCTCATATGTGTCGAGGGATTCTTGGCTTTGTTACGACGGAGGGAGGATGAGGGATCTCTTCATGGTGCATGTGTGGCGCTCGGTGGGGTTGCATTATCCCACTTATTTTTTGTTGATGATGCTGTAATTTTTTGTAAGGCTAAGGAAGATAAGGTTCACGAGGTTATGGATGTGTTGAAGTGCTATGCGGAAGCTTCTGGCCAATTTATTAATCGGGATAAGAGCTCCTTGCATTTTGGGGCTAATTGTTCGAGGCAACAACGGAAGAAACTTGTTTCTTGTACCAATATTAAGGGTTGAGAGGATTTTGGTAACGCTGACTTTCGATCATCGAAGAAGGTGGTCTTTGAGGGGGTTTGCGAGGCTTTGGAAGGACGAATCAATGGGTGGGCTAAGCAATTTATATCCCCTGTAGAAAGAGAGGTTCTTATTAAATTGGTGGCTATGGCGTTACCTAACTATGCGATGCCTTATTTTAAGCTTCTGGTTGGCTTTTGTAAGGAGTTGGAATCAGCTATAGCTAAGTTTTGGTGGAAGGGGAATAGGGATAGGAGCGGCATGCATTGGCTTTCTTGGCAAAAAATGAAACGGAGGAAAAACATAGGAGGGTTAGGGTTTAGAGACTTATTGTCTTTTAACCTAGCTTATTTAGCAAAGATTAGGTGGCGGATTTTGCTTAATCCGAAGTCGTTGTTGGGTCAAATTCTTAAGCAAAGTATTTTCCAGATAGGCCGTTTATAAAGGCTAAGCAGGGGAGAAGGTCTTCATGGGGGTGGAAAGGTATCATTCAGGGGAGGAGAATTTTGGAGAGAGGTTTAAGATGACGGGTTGGTGAAAGGCGGAGTATTTGTCTTCACAAGGACCCTTGGCTTCCATGGCTTCATACATATAAGGTGCGCTCAAAACATGTTGATATACCGGTGATGGTGGATGCATTGATTGACTCCGAGCGGGGTGCTTAGAAGGAAGATCTCATTTGGAGGTTCTTTAATGAGGAAGAAGGTACTATTATACTTGGCCTGCCTGTAAGTTTAATGGGGTGTCCGGATAGACTTATATGGCACTACTATAATAATGGATCCTATACGGTTCGAACGGGATATGGTGTTGCTATGGAGATGGAGGAAAATGGGAAGCTTGGGAGGAAAGAGACGGGGGCAGGGAGTAGGAGGGATGAGGGTGACCGGTGTTGGGGTGATATCTGGAGGTTAGTGGTTCCAAATAAATTGAAGTTTTTTATATGGCAGTGTTGTAACCATTCCTTGGCTGTGGGGATCAACCTCATTAAACGCCGAATGCAAGGGGATAGTAATTGTGTTTTGTGTGGAGCAGCAAAGGAGACCGAGTATCACTTGTTTTTCCAATGTGCGTTTAGTCGTGTGCTTTGGTACTGTTGCTCTTTGCAGCTGGACATGGCATCTATGGCAGGTAGGGATTTCCGTGACTATTTGCAGGGACTATGTGGTCGTCAATGAAAGACAAGAGGAGTTGATGTAGGAGTGTGTGTTTGTTATGTGGAGAATATGGAAGAGTCGGAATGAAATGGTCTTTAGCGGCGTGCTGATTAATCCCATGGAGATGGTGAATTTAGTGCGGCGACACCTCTTGGAGTTTCGAGCTGGGCATTGCAGGAAGTAAGCTTCACGAGTCAACGGGTTCGATGAAAGAGGCCACTTTTTGGTGTGATGAAGATTAATTATGATGGGGCTTGGTGTGGGAAGACTTGCAAAGGTGGATATGGGTGGGTTTTAAGGGATTTTGTTGGTTTGTTGCAAGCAGCTGGTGGGGAAGGAGGTGTGTTCTTCAACTTGGCAACGATGGCTGAAGCTGCTGCGATCCGAGCAGTTTTGCGAGTTTGTATCAAGTTGGGTTGTGTGGACGTGGAGATTGAATCGGATTCTCAGGTGCTTATTCGAATGCTTACGGGAGAGTATGTGATCGATGCTACTTTGGAATGCTTTATTCATGATATTGGTCTTTTGGTATCTCGATTAGGAAGGGTGAGGTTTGTGTTAGTTAAGTAGAGTGGAAATGTTGCTGCGCATGTTGTCGCCTTACATGGAGTTGCTTTCCGTTGGGATTCGATTGGTCCGGAGTTTTTATTTAATATTCTTGCTCAAGATGTAAATGTTTTAGTTGGAATCTAATAAAGTTTACCTTTGACAAAAAAAAAGAAAAAGAAAAAAGAACGGGTTTCGGCTGCAAGTTCACATGTGCACCACAAAAAAACCCAGAACATAGCCGTTTCATTGCCGATTTCTCATTTTAAGCTTCGAAATCCACAGGCGCTTGTCTCAAAGAATATAAAGCTGCAGCTCTCATGTCTCTCCTTTCTCTCTAACCAAAAACCAAAACAATCTCTACCTAGCTCTCTGGTCATTCCAAAATCTTCCAATGGTCCTGGATTTGTTGAACCCAAAAACAGATACCTAGCCGTGCCTCTATAGCTGTATCTCTGTCCAAACTTCAGAAAAATGGTCCATCACACGTGCAAACGAAGTTGCAGGCCCATACACACAACAAGACCATACGAACACCAGAAAATTCAAGGTAAAATCTACTCCGCCTTCCCAAAGTTTGTCTTTACTGTTGGATTTCAAAAATGATAATGGAATAACGCATGCATGTGTTTGATCTGTGTAGGAACATGAAAAAAGACCAGAGACAAGTCAGTACTGATCTCACAGATCCATACCAAAAACCTCATTTCTCAAAGCAAAACATTGATCCTATTCCCAGATCCACAAAAAGCAAAGGTGAAAACTGGGTTTGCCTCAAAAATGTTATCTCTGCTCTGTTTTGTGCCTAAATGCCTTGTATCTATGATTCTAAATTACTGAAAAATTTTGTGTTTGCCGCTGCGCATTGTCATGCACAAATCCATAAATCTATGAATTTCCTGTATTAAACTCATGTACATTTCTTTTTGGTCTTGCATGAACCATGTGATGAATGTCTGAGAAATTTTTGTGCTTGAATCTGGATCTGAATGCTAGGCCTGAACTTCTGCTCGCCTCTGTGCTTGGATTCTTCCCCCAAACAATGTAATGAAATGTAATAAAATGTGAGAAAGTGAGTAAAAGGGTTTTCAGGCATACATAGGTCTTCTCAGCGCCTCCACTGTAAGCACTTCTGAACCTCAACTTTGTTTCCGTTTCTGCATTCCTTTGATTTCTGCACTGCTGAATCTCATGAATGTTGATGTATTGATGATTGAAGCTCAGATAAGTGTTGATGAATGTATGGTTAATGAATGCATTTTGAAGTGAATGGATGTTGAATGCTGCTGAATGCAAGATTCAGTTGAATGTGTGCGTGTACTGGATATTTAGGGCCAATCAAATTCGGATGCAACCTGCAAAAACACACATTAAAAATCTAATTAGAATAAAACCCAATATAAAATACTGATTAATTAAAAATCTAATTAGGGTTGCCTCTCAATTATCACTTAAGTTAACGTCTATAGCTAGACGTAGAGGAAGGAATTGATGGTCACATCACCTGTTCTCTTAGAATCAACTACTCCATAGCAGCATCATAGAGCAAAAGTAGGTACATAATGACTTGTTTATCAATTATGTGTTTCAGGTGAGTGGTTGAATCCATCATATTTGGCCTTTTATGTGAATGAAGATTTGTAATCAAATAGGACCCTTTTCAGTGAGGCTTGTGTCTCTAATGAGCTGACTTAAATCTTCTATCTAACACCTACAATTTCTGCATTGGCCAAATTTCTCTACAAGGAATTTGGCTGCCATAAAATGTTTTCTTCTTCTCGTTGTATATCTCAGCTTGCTTGTAGGACTTTCGCCGATTTTCTTTAAATTTTATGGGCTTTACTGCTGGAGTGTTCAATTCAGCAACAAAAACTGTTTCAGGAGGCACCTGCCCTGTATTCGGATCGGTCAGCATGTTAGAAAGCTGATTAGGTGACATATTAGATATTGAATTTGTGTGAACCACCCCTAACACAATAAGACTCATGTCTTCCTGCTGCCTTTGTGGGAAAGATTTGGGTGGCACATGAAGTTGGGTAGCCAAAGGCTCTGGGTGGATTTTAGGATCAGCATGAGTTGTTTCATCCTTAGGGCATGAGTCACGTGCAATTGGCTCTTCAATTTTAGTGTCCTCCAGCATGTTATCATAACTCTCTGCATATTGGGGTGTTTGAATTCCGCAGCATTCCTCACTGAACATTGTGGATTACCAATTGGTTGACTAGGAGACTCATGTTCCCCCTTTTCTTTCCATTTTTGCACGAGTTGCTCAACTTGCTGCACTAGATTTTTCATTGATTTATGAATATTATGAATTTCTTGATCGGCTTGAACAAGCCTTGTTAGGATACTCTTTGCCAATATCTCAACTACAATCTCCCAATTAGCTTTTGCTGGTGCATGAGGCTATTCAAAAGGCTGTTATATACTCCCACAAAGGATTTTGATGCTCTGGCCATGATGGATAAAAATTTGAGTAGGAATCGCACCTAGGCCTCTGAAAATTGTTCTTCATATTAATACGGTGCTGCACAAACTCTAGAAAATATTGCCATTGGGGACAATATTTAGCATCATGAGTATTCAAATTGCAAATAGCATAAACTCTCGATGCTCCTTGTGAGGATCCAAACCAATCCATTACTTCAATGCTTTCAAAATCAACAAATTGTCACCTAAAAAACAAAAAAAAAAAAAAAAATTAAAATCAAGTAAATATAAAGATATATACAAAAATAATTAACTAAGAGTTGATAAACATAAATTATTTAAAACAATTCCCGGTAACGGCACCAATTTCTTGATAGGATTTTTACCACCTACAAAAGTAGGGATAAAAACACTTTAAATACTTGCAAGAGACAAGGTTATCGTAGAATAGATGGCTCTAGCAAGGTCGTTCTCCTCGGGGATTGAATGAATAATTTATGTTAAATCACATTTTAATTAATTATTTAAAACAAAGTTTAAGAAAATGTTGATTTTGTGATTTCAAATAATAAAAACAAATGTGATAGAAAATAACGAAATAAAGTGACAAAATAAAATAACTAAAAGAAAACAGTTTTTGAAAATTAAATTGTAATAGCCTAGGGTTCTGTCGTCATCTTAACAATCTTATGTAGTTCTTTCAATTACTTATGAATTACATATGCATACTTTGAAGGTTACGTTTTCCTAAAGTATGCCTACTTAGACCCCCAACATAGAGTGTATATCAAACATGCAACCCGTCTATAGTATTCAGATCAAATCTAAACATGCATGACTCATTAAACTTTGTGAAACCTTTTGAAAAACCATACAACCCTTAAGACGTGGTATTCATCCTAAGTGAACTTGCACATATTAACCACAAGAAGCATTCGTCAATTTCAGGGACCAACCTCCGACCCAAATTGAATCAAATTACTTTTCTAAAGATCCTAATGGTAGCTAAGCATTAAGGCAATTAGATAGTTTAAACTGGTGCATGCATAATATCATAAGTAAATTGAAAAGAAATTACATATTCTTGCTAACGCTCGTAGCCTCGCCCTAGCAAATGGAAATTAGTCACGAACAATCATAAAACAAAATAATATTAAAAATAAGGAAAACACCTTGAAATACAAATCGTCAAAGCCTAGCAAAGTTCTCCAAAATATTATGCGTTCTTCTCCTCTCTCCCCTTGTCTCTCTCTAATGGCTAAAAAGCCTTATTTATAGTACTACATAATTAAAATCCTTACTTGAAAAGGTCTTCTAAAAACTAGGAAACATAATAGAATGATAACTAGAAATACATTCATATTCTAACTTTGGGAAATGTGCCCAACCACAAATAAGCCATGTTTTTGGACTTCCAGTGCTCCAAAATAGGCCCAAAATGACATGAATTAAAGCTTGAGATGTCCCAAATGTAATTGTGAAGGCTTCGAACCCAAAAGACACCATCTTGGACTCCAAAAAGCCCAAATAAGCCCAAAACGTCACTTTGACTGCATTGCGCGTTGCTCCTTTATTTCATCACCATAAATAAACCGCTCAATAAAAAATTATGAAACTTTGATACGAACAAGTTGAGAGACACATGAACATCCTCCAATTTGAATCACTCCAAAATTTGTTCGTTTCATTATGTTTTGCTCCAAAGGAAGTCGAATGTCCTACATTAAGAATATAAATCAAAGTATCAAAATTCTCACAAAATAACCACTAAATTATAACTAAGAATAGGGTAAAATATATAGTATAATATCGACTCATTAGCTTACCATGGGAAGGACCGCTCCTTTGCCTTATCCACGAGGTACCGTGGCCATGCCAGCAGCGGTAGCTGTTATTGTAGTGGCCCACGGGGCATCCTCCATTCAACGCGAGGAAACCTTAGGGTAAGAGGCCTATGTCGCAAGCAACCAATAGACGCAAGCTCAGGTAGTTGCTCGCCCTCGTTAGTAGCCCTTAGCACCTACTACATTCACTTGGACGCGAGCTGCCCAGACTAAGGTAGCCCAAGCCACGCGAACCACGACGTAAGTTGCATCCTAGCACGAACACAAAGCACCTCCAGCTCAAGGCCAAGTAGGACGAACTGAGGCGGCCTAGCTTTTGCGCCCGACTTGCTTCTACAATCATTTAGATGGTCCAACATGGTCCCAGACTAGTTCAACCTGTCCAAATCCAAATTTCGAGGCTAACGGTTAAACCAAGGGTATTTTCACCTTACTTTACTGCAAATTTGACCCATCCTGGCTTAAGCTTTGCACCCATAGTCCATTACACTTCCACTACTCAAGCAAATGTTTACCGTCCCAGCTCCTCCACTCCAAATGGCAAACAACACTTATCCCGATAGGTCGCAGGACTGACAAGCTCCTTTGCGTAGCAAACTACTTTGGTGAGCCAGTTCCTGCAATGCACCAAGATACAGTGTGCCCCAGATGAGGTGTTCCGAACTAGAACAAAGATAGGCGATGACATTTCTCCTTAGCAGCGTCCCGGCAAACAACCCCTTGACCAGCCACAAATTGAGTGTTTTGGAAGTGTACACTCCCGTCTGGGCCCCTGAGATAGCGTATATTCTTATCTTAGCTCATAGAGAAACGTGCACTTTTGGTTAGGCCTTCGAACGAGTATGTGTTCATGGTTGGGGCCATACACTGATAATCAACATGGACAACCTTCGAGGAAAAATGTTCATTCGCAGCTGCCTGCAAGGAGCATCCTCCACCTCACATCGAAGTAAGCAGCACGACAGACAGAGAATTAGTCACTCAACCCAGCTTAAGTTTAATCAGCAGCTTACGAGTAATCCGTTTGTTTCCCAAGAATGTGCCACATACACCGCAGCTGCAGTATAGACGAGCTGAGTATAGGGAAGAACAACCGAGACCAATAGGTCATGATTGGGGGCACCCAAAAGCCACATTGCCTTGGTAGAGCCAAATTCAAGAAGAAGTAGAAAGGTTCTTGACTGAGCGATTAAGCGGATTCCAGCGTATAGAGACCATAGACGAGGCCCTTTGCAAGGATATGGCACACATGGGCAGATCACCTTTCACAGACGAGATCAAGCAGATAAAGCCTCCGTGCAAGTTCAAAATGCCACATTTCACCTTATTTAAAGGAAAATGAGGCCCGAAAAGGCACTCGAAGCACTACCGCAGTGCAATGATCTTCTACAAGGCCAACGACGCTTTAATGTGCAAGATATTTGCTACTACTTTGCAAGCTGAGGCGCAAGATTGGTTCCATACCCTGCTTCCACAGTCCGTCCAGAGTTTTAACGAGTTTTTTGTAGTCTTCACTAAGGAATACTCATCAGATCGCTCGATAAAAAGGAAGTCCGATCATTTCTTCAACATCAAGAAGAATCCGAAGGAGTCACTTCGTGACTATGTAAAAAGGTTCAAGGCGAAGAAGGTAAAGATGGTTAGCTGCAATGACTCGATCGCTAGCACAACCTTCTAGAAGGGACTCATTGCAAATCATCCCCTATTCGGAGAATTGATCATGAAAGAAGACCTGACTCTGGCATACTCATTCGCTATAGCAGAGAAGCATGTGCTTTGGGATGAGGACCGACAAGTGAACAAGGCATTGAGCAGTCTAACGACCAAAGCAGGCAAGTGGCCAAGTGTAGAGACCAATCTTAAGCAAGAGGAGGCTAGGTTACCAAGAACTATACCAAGTTCTAGATCCTAATTAACCAGATTATTTGCAACCTCAAGAGTAAGCCTTAGTTAAAAATGCCAAGACAACCCAAAAGAGACACCTTCAAGCTAGACCACACCAAGTACTGGGCGTTCCACTGAGATCATGGTCACACGACCAACAACTGTTATACCTGGAGGGACATCCTAGAGAAGTTGGTGAAAGAGGGTAAATGCGACGGATACTTAGACAAGCCAACTGCGCAGCTTAGGAGGAATGCAGGCGTAGATGATGAGCCATCTGCCAAGACCATCAGAATCAACAACATCTTCGCCAAGTATGAATACGTAGGGGCCACAAACAACTCCAATAAAGAGAATATCCAGCATGCTATAACAATCTCTTAGGTTCAGGCAGCCAATGCCAAACCTGGACCCATCGTTGGTTTCATCGAGTAGGATATTGAGGGAGTTGACTTCCCACACGACGATGCTCTGGTAGTGTCCATTCAACTGGCACACACTATAGTCAACAGAATGATGGTGGACAATGACAACATAGTAAATCTATTTCAGTTATCCATCATTTAGAAGATGGGCTTGGAAAACATGATAATATGCCGAGCAGAAGTACTCACTAGATTCAACGGATACACCTCAATTGTTATTGGCAACATAACACTCAATGTGAAAACGCCACTATTAGTCTTAAAGCAGACGTTCATTATAATCAGTGACCCGTCTCCCTATAACGGAATTCTAGGAAGGCCTTGACTAGTGAAACTGGGCATCGTAACCTCCATTGAGTACTTGAAAATCCAATTTTGCATCATGGGAGGAGGAGTTGGAGAGATTAAGTCTGACCAAGCCGCATCTCGACGATGCATGGTGCAAATGCTGAATGAGTCAAATAAGAAATCTTTCACCCTAGTAGGAGCTACGGAGGTTAAGAAGGACAAGCCTGCTACCAAATAACAATTACAGCAGGCAGATCAAGATGATGACGTTGGGGAGGACATTCCGACAGAAGAAAAATGATGAAAGCCAGAAGAGGACGCCAAATACATCATTCTTGATCCTGAGTAATCGGAGAAGATAGCTATAATCGGCTCGCAACTGAGCCTAGTCGCACTCAACTATTTTCTTTCGCAATCAACCGATCGATACAAGCCATTTTTCAAGGCCATCAAGAAGGCACAGAGAGACAAGTAGGACGACGAGTGTGAAAAAACATTTCAAGACTTGAAGAGATATTTGACATCCCTTCTGCTACTATCTAAGCTGGAAGTAGCCGATGAATTATACATCTACCTGGCAGTCCCTGATGTAGCAGTAAGCTTTGCCCCTATACGAGAAAAGTTGGGGGCCCAACTGCCAATATTCGACACTTCTAAAGCTCTCATCGATGTGGAAACAAGATACTCGATGATTGAAAAGCTAATTTTGGCGCTTATTGTTGCAGCTTGGACTCAGACCATACTTTTAGGCGCATACGGTCATTGTCATAATATAGTATCCCCTACAATCTATCCTACATGATCTAGACGCTTCTTTAAAAGTGATAAAGTAAGTATTGAAACTTGACCACTATGGCTTGGTTTATCGACCCCGCATGGCGATAAAAGTTCAGGCCTTGGTAAACTTCAAAGCAGAGTTTAATCTCGACCTAGAAGACACAACAACACAGCCTAAAGGCACCCCCGAAGTAGCCGAGCATGCCCTGGCCGCACCAACCTTTATGACAAAGACTTTTGGGCCTGCACATTGACGGTTTATCTAACTACAAGGCTTGATGCTCAAGTAGGCAATCACTTTAGGCTTTAAGGCATCAAACAACAAAGTAGAGTATGAGGCCTTATTGGCAAGCCTCCAAGTGGCACAAGATTTAACAATTAAGAAGCTTGCAATTCATTCCGATTCTTAACTCTTCACTAGCCAGACTACCGGGGAGTATGTAGCAAAACATCCAAGATGGCATTATACCTTGAAAATGTACAAAAATAGCTTGAGGCGTTTCAGACTTAGACCCTCACATAAATTCCACGGGCAGACAATGCTCATAAAAATGCTCTGGCAGCCTTAGGCTCTGCTTTGGACTATTAGTTTAGAAGCTTTATCCCGATCGAGTATTTGAGAAAGCCAAGCATAGAAGAAGAACTAGCAGCCGAGGTGTTACAAGTCAATGTAACCTCAAGCTGGCAAGATCTCATTGTCGATTACATAGTCGATAGGACAGTTTTTGCAGAAAGATTGGAAGCTAGGAAGCTCTAAATAAAGGCGGCATGCTACTATATATGGAACGACATTCTCGTCTAAAGATCCTTTTCAGGCCCACATCTCCGCTGCCTAGCACCTTCTGACGGCTTAAAGGTTTTAAGCTCGATCCACGAAGGCGTTTGTGGAAACCACTCATGAGGTCGATTTTGAGCACAAAAGGTCTTCAACACTAGCTATTACTGGCCCACCGTGCATCAAGATGCTAAGGAATTTGTTCAAAAATATGACAGCTGCCAATGCTTCAAGCCTGTACCTGCACTACTTGCCAGCGAGCTCTATACGCGGACAAGCCCATTACCATTCATGCAGTGGGCAATTGACCTGATAAAGCCCATGCTGCTCATTACCAAGGGCAGGGTCATAATGATTGTGGCTACCGACTACTTCACCAAGTGGGTAGAAGCCGAGCCCATGACTACCACTACTCAATCAGACATAGAATGCTTCATATGAAGGAACATCATTTTCCGATTTGGCATCCACAATTTATCGTCACCGACAGCGGCTTGGAATTCATAGGTAAGGTTTTTCTAGAAATATGGTATCGAGTAACACATGTCTATGCCTAAATATCCATAAGGTAACGGGTAGGCGAAGGTATCCAACAAAACAATCCTGAACTGCCTCAAGAAATCCCTCACAGATAAATAGGGAAAGTGGCCAGACGAATTTCCTAGTGTCCTATGGGCGTATCGCACAACTAAACGACGAGCAACCGATGAAACTCCTTTCTTCTTGGCATTTAGTTCAGAAACAATCATCCCTCTCAATGTTATCGTGCTGAGCATCGACATTATACTACCAACTTTGGAACATAACAGAAAGAAGATAGCTATAAATCTAGATCTGGCAGAGAATGAACACGAGAAAGTCATCACCCGCATTGCAGCCTACCATCTCCAGCTACAACAAAAGGGCAAGGATCCGATCATTTCAGCCTGAAGAGTTAGTCCTAAGAAAAACATTCATCACTACCTAAAGAGAAGGTTCCAAAAAGATGAATCCTATCTAAAAAGGTCTGCACAAGGTCAGTAGATCAGGTGGCAAGTGTAGGTACACCCTCACCACCATAAATGACAAAGTGATTGACAAGCAGTGGAATGTCTACAACTTGCAGAAGTATTATGCATAACCTCTTATTTCTCCCTAAGCTTTGTTTAGATGAAATAAAACTCTAAGACTCAAATAGCTCGACGAGCACTACCTTGCAAGCTAAGCACTATTTAGTTGTTACGTAATTTCTACCTTTTAGATAAGTTTGATATCTTTCCTCTCATTTTTCAATGAAGATTTATGAGGTTATTCATTATTTGGCTCGATTGCATATCTGCAACAACTATCTACTCCTGTTCTCATTAAAGATCACGCCCAATTAGGGACCTATCGCAAGAATTGCGCCCTCGGCAGACTAACCATGCTTTCCTTCTAGGAGAGGGTAAACTATGTACTCCGAATATCCAGACGTGGATGGTTTGGGCTACCTTGGTGTAACTAGAGCACGATGGCATGCACCGCCATTCCTAGAAGTAGCCATAATGGTCTTTTTCAAGGCTTAGCTTGATTGAAGAATTTTAGGCTTTTGGCTTGATCCGTGAGGGGTGGAGCCTTAGAGATGGATGAGGCATGCTGTGCAGCTTAGGCCTTGGACGACTAACCACGAAGATGGACCATAGTTGAACATCCTTGATGTGATTAGTTGTTGGCAAAGTTCGGCTAAGCATATTGTATGTGACCAACTAGCGATCTTAGTGTTATAGAATAATATTCTATCTACTGGTTAGAGGGACATCCCTTTTGAGTATCTGCGATGTGACCAGCTAGCATTCGCAGCTAAGCATCCCTGGTGCAATACATACGTGATCTCTGTGAGGATAAGGAATTCTAGCTTCAGCTACATGCATGGGATGCGATTGAGCATTCTTGATGTGACCAGCTAATGTAAGTAGCTGAGCATCTTGTATGTGACCAACTAGTGATCTCTACGTATCCCTGGAAACCTAAATTTGCTACCAATTTAATGAGTAGCCCATGGTTTCTGGAAGATCATTGGGAACCTAAAGCTGTTACCTATCTAACGAGTAGCCTATGATTTCTGGAAGATACCTGGGAACCTAAAGTCGCTGCCAATTTAATAAGCAGACTATGGTTTTTGGAAGATCCCTGGAAACCTAAAGTTACTGCTAATTCAACGAGCAGCCTGCGGTTTTTTGGAAGACTGTCTATGGTACACCTTTCGAGCAGTTGATCGCATAAACCTATACAACCACACAATATTGTGAAAGGTTAACAGGTTAGTGCACATATGCACTGCCTAGCGTATAATAACCTCTTGGGTTC
The DNA here is from genome assembly GCF_041283825.1 of Pyrus communis. Taxonomy (NCBI): domain Eukaryota; kingdom Viridiplantae; phylum Streptophyta; class Magnoliopsida; order Rosales; family Rosaceae; genus Pyrus; species Pyrus communis. The sequence goes on from NC_142578.1 coordinate 9,372,016, forward strand.
ACATTGATTCCTAAAGTGTTGTGCTACTTGTCACACAACCTATGAAATTGGTTACATAAGGTGTAAAACGTTTTTTTTGAACCACTACCCATAAAATTCCATAGAACCACACATTTTTGATGTGAAAGGGTAGTGAATTTCATGTCCCAGCAATCTTTAGTATGTTGTGATGTAGGCCACATAATTCAAAGGATTAGAGAAATGCCGACCTGCTAATCAACCAATGGTTAGGGGCAACAACCTAGCAGTCATATAGACTCGCTTGCTTCTGTAAGTAAGGCGCTTGACTACTGGCTCTCTTGTTAACAACTTTGCAGAGGTCCTAAGCCTCGATCGGTAGTCACATAGGTCATGCAAGCTTGTCTGCTTATTAAAAAGTAGTGTGCTACGCTAATGATGACTACGGAGGTCATTCGGCCATGCAAGTTAAAAGTTTCAAAAGATACCTCAAGTGAGCAAAAAATCACACTAGACAACCCGAGGTTAGCGCTTACAACAATAAAGATGGGCTTAACTACTTTGTTCAAAGTAGCCTGCTTAGTTGTTCATTTTGCGGCAAAGGCTTGAAGCAAGGCAAAAAGACAAAGATGAAGTAAAGCGAAGAAAAACAGTTTATTAATTTCTAGCAAATTGGTAAACTGGCACGAAGACCAACATAGTTAAAGAAAAGGAAAAAGCAAAGCAGGAAAGGGAAAAAAAGTAATCCTAAAGTCTATTTAAAGAGATTACTCCTCAGCAGCTTACACATCTTCAGCATGCATCGTTCACAACAGCATCAACCTCTTGCACTTCATCTACAGTTGCCTCATCCTTAGTGGCACTGTCATTAACCGCCTTTACCTAGGTGGCACTACCTTCAGCCATACTTACCTTGGCAGCCTCATCTTTAGCTGCTTTACGTTGCACTCTCGAATGAAAACTTAAGCAGATCCTTGGAATAAATAGAAAAAAGCTTGAAGTCCTTATTAGAAAAGGCGTAGTTAGACGGCATGCCAAGGAAATGATCTATGTAGCCAAGCTTGTAAAAGTCAGCTTGACCTTGGGTAAGGACAACCTTAAGACTGGACCTCTCGCTCTTCAACTGCTTATTTTCCTCTATCAGGTTAGTACGAGCATTTTGCAACTCATATAGTTCATTCTTCAGGTTCTTGCCAACATACAATACTCATTGCTGCTCCACTTCCTTGGACTCAACTTTACCGACGACCTTCTTCAGACTCAAACTCTTTAATTTTCTCAGCAGCCGAGCAAGCTTCTGCTACTATAGCTGCCGCTATCTCCCTAGTAGCGTTGGCGTCATCCTACTCCATACGTATGTACTCGGCTGCCAAGATAACAGATTTTTGCATCATAACAAGCAGGGAACCTCTCTGTGAGTGAGCTTCACACCTCGCAAAGAAACTAGAGTCGACAGCTTTATTTATGCCATCAATAAACTTGGCACATGTTTTCGTGTCCTTAAGCAGATCGAGCTTTAATAACACATGGGTCTCGAAAAACTCCCCTAAGGCTGGTTTGGTAGGCTGTTCACAGCTGCTCATGAGGGCAAGCGCTTCCTTCTCAATAGGAAGGACCGGCCCTGGCACTACTTTGGCAATGGAATTGCCATCCTCATTCTTTGCCGCTGCACGTACCTTCGAAATTGGATCAACCTTGGGCACATAAGGCTATCTCAGAATAAAACCAGGCACATGTGGCACAATAGAACTTCTCTGCTGCGCAATCCTGTCGGCGACTGTTCTAGCAACCCTTGGAGCATCAGGCTTTATAGGCTCAGATCCAGCAGCCTATTTCTTCCCCTTGAAAGAGGTTAAGTCAATCATGAGTCTCCCAGCAGTGGACTCACCCTCGCGAGCAACATGGGAAGTCTTTAGCTTTTTCTTCATCGAAGACTCTCGAGCAGGCGACGAAAATCTCTTTCTTCGGCCTTCACTAGCAACAAGGTCAACAGTAGCGATCAAATGAGCGAATGCCTCACCTTTGATCCTCTTAATCTCCTCCCACGGGGGCAGCCTATCTTTCTCCCTATGAAGATAATTGAGCAACCAACGTTACTTGGGATATTCAACAAGGATCCCCAGTATGATGTGCACCTTCTTCATGTTTGGAGAAGTCTTGGGAGTTGAATCAAATTCTGAATCTACATAACTAGAGGATGACAAATAATAAGGTAGCACAACAAAAGTATAAAGTATCATATAGACTAAGCAGTCTACTTACCATCAATGAAAGCAATCGAAATTCATAGTCCTGCCGAGGAGTCGAATTCCCACTCTCCTTTGATCTCTAGTGTCTTCTTGGCCCATTTATGATCATCTTTGCTCGAGTGATCGAAGAACCTATGGTGGGTCCTCAGCTTCAACACCATTAATGTGACTTATGTCAAAGAAGTACCAAAATTAGTTGGCAGTTAGGTCCAAGTCAAAAAACCTGCTCAAGTTATGGAACCCCACCATCGTGCAGACTGCATTTGGAAAGCACTGAGCATGATCACACTTTGGAAGAACCAAGGCATAGAAAAGGTGAACCCCAACATGAAGTAGTAGGGGTGAAACTTGATAGTTTTCCTAGACCAACACGATTCACAACTGCTACCATTCTTGACCCTTCATGCAAACACCAGACGAAATTGCATTCTTAAACATCTCGAAGAAGTCTTTGAACTTTTCATCGAAACCTACTTTGACATAAGCAGCGCTGAAGTAACCTAGCTCACTTGTAAATCCGCCTTGGCGATATAATGGCAGAATAAATTCATCATTCTTGTGGCTCGAGGAAGAGATGTTCGAAAAAATCCTACAACAACACAAGAAAAAATTGTCAGAAGGCTACTCGAAGAAGAAAAAAAAATCACATAGAGTAGCGCGCCAGGTCGTAGCCTAGCTGGTTACCCCACGGACCCAGCGTACCAGACCGAAGGCACGAGCCCAGCACGCCAAACCCTTCTCTTTCTTGGCCTGGCCCTATTTTCCTCTTGGCCCAACAGGCCAGGCCTCTTGCCTTTTTTCACCCTTGCAGCCTAAAGGCCATACGGCCAAAACCAACTAAAAGGGGGGCTGGCACCCTCGTGCCTCCCACTTTCTCCGGCATCTCTCACCATTGCACAAGCCCAAGCCCAGCAGCCCAAGACCGACACCCCAGCGCCTAAGACCAGTGCCCTAATGCCCAGGACCGAGATCTATGCACCTATCCTAGCCAGTTAAGGCGTACCTTGCCCAGAACTAAGATCTATGCACCTATCACAGTTGAGTCACGTTATACCAACCGTAGCAGCGAATCTGCCACAGTAGCAACAGCACAGCAGCCCGCACCTGCCTTTTTCACTCCAAAGAGCAAAAAATTCAAGCCCCAAGGCTCCGAAAAATCAAGAAGAAGGAGAAAATTAAATTTTTCTTACCTTGGAAAAAAAGAAAAGCAACGGAACACAATTCTTTGCATGGGCAAGTGAAGAAGATTGCTAGAGGAGGGGGAACAAATATCCTCTGGCTTTCTCTCTTTCTTGTGGGGTTTTATTTGCACTCTAAATTTATTTAATTCCCTGCTTGACACAGACTTAAATATGTTTTGGTGGCAATTACATTCCCTTTCTAGAAGGATTTAAACTCAAAGTCAAAGAGGGAATCTACATCAAATTGGGACACAAACTCCATTGCAGCTTTGGATTCCTACATCTCCTACCTTTTCCTAAGAGCAGTCCAGTAGGTATGGAGGCATTTGTGGAGCCAAAAATAATCCTATAAATCATGGAGCTGACATGTGGATTATTTCCCAAGAAAGACAAGATTGCCCCCATTAAATGAGCAAGAAGCAACTCATTCACCATGCCCAACTGAGTTAGAGCAGGCAGAGATCAACGACTGCTCAAGGCACCCCTGCCCGTAGGAAAAGTCAAAGGTACTTATGATAGGATAATTCCTTATTCTTATCATAAATACATTTCTAATCAGAGAAGACCTCCTTTAAGTAAGTAATCGTAATTCCATTTATTTAGGATATTTACCAAATTACTCCAAGTTATTTATTTACACAAATATCTTTGGAATATTCCCACCAAACCTTCAACATAGGGCCGACCACCCTTAAACCCTAGAGGGCTGACCCACTTCCTCCTTCTCTCCTATAAATACACCATTTATCTCCAAAAATCAAGAGGCTTTTTGCTACCCACAAACACTCAAACACATTCTTTTGAGAATTCTAACTTTAGCATCAGAGATTCTTCGGCCAAGGCCCCCATTCATCGTTGGTGCGTGAGACTTTTGGTTTTAATCTCATGTGTTAATATTTTAGAGGTGCAGATTCGTCAATCAAATGAAGGTGGAAATTTACATCGACAATGTAGACACTTAAGTGGACCATTCCGTTATAAGTAAAATTCTATCTTAAGAAAGATACTATTGCCCCCTACTATGTTTGACTATATTCAATTTAATCTAAGCCAATTCCATCATATTTAAGTTTACCATACATATACATACATACATATGTGTGTGTGTGTGTTTCGTCTTGGACACCAAACGAAGCAACTACCTCAGATGCACAAATTACTCAGTTACCTTTACTATAGGTTTCTTAACAACAAATAATATGTCAAATGTAGATTATGAAATTAAATTGTGGGAAAAACTACGTTACAAAGTAGTTCTTGCTGACAGTCATCTCGAAATTTCTCTGCAAATGCTAAGGAAAATGCCTAATGTTCTCAAAACCAGTGTTACCTCTGCACATTGTGAGTAGTAGAACTTTGTGGAGTGGATTTTCTGCCTCCCATTTCCATACTTTCCCCATGCCCTCTTGTGATGTGTGGTTACGGTTAAGCCACGTCAATATTTTATATTAATTTTTTTTTTATAGAAATAATAAAACAAAATGTAATAGGAATATAAAATATTGATGTGGTTTAACCGTGATCACACAAACAGGAAGGTATGGGGAGAGTATGGAAATAAGATGGCAAACAATCCACCTCCAAACTTTGTGGCCTGAATAGCTTTATGCTAGATGGACCATCTACTTAAATTGTACTTTTTAGATCACACAATGTGGTGGTCAATGATTAGATTTCTTTTTTAAATTATTAAACAAGAAGACCAACCATCAATTGCTACATCATGTAGTCTATAAAATATAATCTCAAAAGGTAGTCTCCCTAGCCACTTAGTATTATGGTCTTATAATATTTTTTTTCATTTGTAAGTTAGAGGTCATAAGTTCGATTATTGTCAAAAGTGAATTTGAACCACATTATTACTAGCCTCTGTGAGGCTAAACCCATCCTATTTTTCTTAGTGTAAATAATATTATTTGTCTGGAAAAAGAAAAAAAAACAAGATAGTCCCCCTCACATTTTCCTTTTTTTATTTTTTTTATTTTTTTTATTTTAATCTTTTATTTATTTTTATATATGGTAATGGAATAAAATAAACCAATATGGTCTGAATGGCTAGCCAAAGTTCGAAAAGAAATATATGATTCCACATTTGGATTTTTCTTTATTCCAAGGGCCCAATAACAAAGCTTACAAGCTAGCTGGATTGATATAATCAAGAAACGTCACAATAAATTAATCAAAATCACCCGAACAAGAAAAACAAAACCATATTTCTCATCAAACGAAACACTTTTCACATTCAAACTTCATCAGTTCCTCTCTGAAAAAACCATGTTAACCCTAAGAGAAAAACCTAGAAATAAGAGCCCCAAACACGACGACCTAATAAAAAGCTACGCCAGCTCCTTCGCCGACTATGAAGACTGCATCGTCGGTTTCATGGACGATCTGCCACTTGTCTTCTGTGGGCACGAGGAGAAGTGTTTGGGTTGCGGGGAAAGGCTTGCCCACCTGACACTGAGGAGTGTGCTGAGGGGTTCGGTGGGTGTGATTGGAGAGAGCAAGCTGGGGATGACTGAGAAGGTGGTGCTGTTGGGAGGTAGGGTTTGTGCCGTGAAGAGGTTCAGGAATGTGAGCTCTAGGAAGCGTGAGTTTGGGAAGAGAATTGAGCACTTGGCTAAAGTGAGTCAGAATTGTGAGTATCTTCTGCCTGTCATTGCTTATTTGTACGCTAAGAGGATTAAGTTTGTTCTCTCTGATTATAAACCCATGGGAAGCCTCGCCGACTTGCTTGCCGGTAAGTTTATGCATTCACTTGGACGTGCTTCCTAAAGCAGTAATTAATTCTAAAGTTTCAAACACTTTAAATGATGAATTTGTTTCATATTTCAATTGTTGAAATGATCTGTGTCATCCGATATTGAACTAACGTATCGTCAATCTTTGATCAATATCTCTTCAATATTTAATTTTAATTAGTTCAGCAATTAAAATTTGATTACACTTACATTTCAGCCAATTTGCATTTTGTTGAAGAATATTATGTAAAATAATTATATTAACAATCAGGGAGCCTCTTTAATTAGCATGAGCCTACTAAATTCCTTATCCATTTGGTGACGATTTGTGTGTTTTGGTTTCAGACTTTGTCCATGATCTTTGTAAAATTAATATCAAGTATTTTTCATCGATTCCAAATGAAAAAACGTATTAAAAAAAAATTAAAAGGTTCATATATATTTTCAATTTTTGCAGACATAAATTTCTAGGGAAATAGTTTTTGCACACTTTGTTTTATTCCTCATCCACAATCATATTTATATTTGACATTTAGATTTAATAAATTAAGAAAAATCAAGCGCCAATGAACAAGGTTGTGCGCAACACATTTCTCAATCTCTTAATGCTTCTCCAATAGAAGCTGCAAATGTTTTGGAATTAATGGACCTTTTACATTTTTTTGTTGGTCAGAAAGTTCTTCAGTAGGAGAGATGTACATAACTTTGATATTGTCAACCAGACGCTAGGACATTATTAAGTGAAAACTGTTTGTACCTAGTGATATCTGACAATTATTTTGGTTTGACCATAAATTAAGGTGCTAGGCAGCATGGCCACACAGCATTGGAATGGAACCAAAGATTCACTATAGTTAATCATATTGCACAAGCAATTGCTTTCATCCACGGACAATATCCTCCATACGAGAAGAAGATGAAGATGAACGTACACGGGAGCATTAGGCCATGCAATGTCATGGTGAACTTGGACTTCTCGGCCTGCTTGTCGGATTACGGATTCACCCAATTGGCGCAGCCGGTCGAAAGTTCAAACACATGGCAGCTGATGAAGTCGCCCAGCTGGCAAATGGAAAATAATTTCTGTGATGAACTGAGTCAGAAGAGTGACATTTACAATTTTGGGGTGATACTGCTGGACATATTGGCAGAACCAATGGGTTTGGAAATGACAAGGGGCATAAATGAAAAGCAAGCAAACATGAACTTAGAAGGTGGTTTGGAGTTTTTTGAGTTTCCAGTGAAGGAAGGGAAAGAGAGGAGGCAAGTGTCAATGGTTTTGCAGATTGCTTTGGCATGTACAAGTGCCAAACCAGAGGCTAGGCCTCCAATAGAGGAGATAGCTTTTAATATCTCGAAGATATTGTAAGTAGTGGTAACCAGACTTTAATGAAAGTAGTTAAAGTCTTTGTTTGTGTACAAGGGATCGATGTAAATACCCAAGCAAAATTCAGAAAATAATAAGAGGCAATAAATTTGTTCTGGAATGTTAGCCTACTTGTAATAGGAGAAGTCACAAATTGCTTGGGTAAGGAAAATAAGGGTCACAAATTGCATGGGTAAGGAAAAAAGGAATGAAAATTTGATCAACTAGCTCCCTCATTTATATGATTACTTATTTTAAAGTGGAGCTCATACATTTTTCTTTACAAATTCCATATGTATTAGTAAACTAAGGCTAGCATAAATTTCAAAGAACGTTTTGTTGAGCAAAAAATAATTTGAAGAATTCTGGAGGTGATACGTGAGTTTTTTTCTCAAAGAAGACAAAAATACTCTTATTAAATTGACGAAGCCCACAAGATTTCCACACGTAGTCGAACATTCCTAGAGGTTTGAGTAGCTAACGACAACATCACCAACTCCTCTACCCATGACAAGGAGAAAAGTCAAAAACATTAAAGATATAATTAATTACTATATCCTATCTTTAGTACTCTCCTAGTTGAAGACCAACTCAATCAATGAAGGAATCACAATTATATATAGGAAAGATAGTTCCACGATAATCCCAAGATTTATAAAATAATGTATTTGAGATTATTTCTTCCTCATCCATCCTATGGATGACATACCTTGGTCAATCGAATGCCAGCACATTTTAGGGCAAATGCTATACATGTGGTTGGCCCTAGCTCTATAAATACCTCATCTCCACCATTTTTTTTTTGTAAACTTGTTCCATGCCCTTAAACCCTCAACTCTTTGTTAGGGGACTTTTACGTCGAGGTGGACTTAGACTTTGAGAACATCCTTTTTTCTCCCTTGGTGCGGATTCGTACCAAGTCCCACGATATCTCGAAAAAGATAGCTTGTCCTAGGAAATACCCTGGTAACATCAATGGCTCGAAGATGGCATGAGTGATCAAGATAATGACTTGCTCAAGTGAAGCGTCATGTGGAAGCTAGAAGATTATCAGTTTACATGAGAGAGAATGGATTTGCATGGTTGCATGGTATTTTTAGCTGCATGATTTGGGCTTTCCTAGGGTGATAGTAAGGCTTCTAATGGTTGAGATGTTTGATGGAAGGCTATGTAAATTACTAAGGTTGTATGGATGGTGATGCCTGAGACTTGGAGTATGCTTCTGAAGTAAATGGAACTCTATGGGCTTCTTCCTGGGTGGTTCCCTCTCACTACGTTTTCTTTATTTCTCCCTCTGTGTTCATCTGAGTCTCCTCTTTCTTCCTCTATTCTACATGTGTTCCCCCTTTTATGTAAGTGAAGGGTTCTTCTCTAGGTTTCAAGGGAATATCCTTTTGTGGCTTCATCTTCCCCTCATTTCTCCCTAACTATCTTATTATTCCCATTTTGGTGTAAACTAGCTGCACTATTGAGACTTGCAAATTGCTACTTCCCGAGGCACACCTTTCCCAGGGCAGCCTTCCATAGGCACTAATTCTAGTAGCGCACCTCACGGGTTTCGCGCATTGATTGTCTGTGCAGGCTGGGAAGGGAAAGTTAGCATTAAATGCTTCACTTGCTAAGCTTAACATACATTTAATGCAAGAATCTAGTTTAGTTATAACTAAGGGAGTTGGCTTGCTAAGGAAAAGGGTAAACCAGGCTAATTCTCTTTCAATGATGCCTGCGTGAAATACAAAGGGTATTGGCTTCGATCTTTGGGCTCCCAAGCAGCCTAAAGTCTTCCATGACCCTCATTCCATGTAGCCCCGATAATCTTTCATAACCATCCACACTATAATCCACTTGACAAGCCTCGAATATGTGACTTGGGCTTAGCATGGCAGTGATTAGCATAAGGAAACATGGTGTGATGAATAGGTATGAGCATGGTGTGAGTATCCAACTTAATCACCGTGGCACGACATGTTTGTAAATATATTCCTCGTCGATCCCGTGCCTTGGCATGTATTTGGGCTTGAATGTAGGTTGTGCATGACAATTAGGCTTTGAGACATGGTTGGATTGGTGTGTGACATTTTTGGGCCCCAACATTAGCCCCATTGATTATTTGGGCTATGAGAATCCTTAAGTAGGCTAAATAATCAACCCAAGCCCAAGGGATTCTTTTTTTGAATGTGGGCTTCTTAATGAGACTCTTCTCCTTTCTTTCTTTCTTTTCCGCATGGATGTTGGTGACCTAGTGAGAATATGCTTCCTTGCTTTTTGTGCACATTTCATGATCCAAAAAGAATTCTGGGACCTCCTCTCTTTTTCTTGGTAATTGCTTGGAACACCTCCCTTCTCTAGGATAGGTATTTGTATTTTTTTTCTTCTTCTCATCGGTTCTTCTTTCTTCGATAATTCTTTCTTCTGTCTTTCCTTTATTAACCATTGTACCTCCTACTTGCATCTTTCTGTGCTTTTGGGTTCTTCAGTGTTCTATATCGAGACCTTCTTTCAGGTAAAGAAGAATTCCTTGACCTTGCTCTTCAAAACATTTCTTGTTTCCTTGTCTTCCATGATGATTTTGCTCGTGAATCTGAGCATGCTATGGTCGTTTGCTTGCGCTTAACGTACTTTAGGGTTTTAATCTTCATAGACAAGGGGCATGATCTTTCCCTCGGGAAATCGAACTCATGCTCCTCTATGGCTTTCGATCTTGGGTCTCTATATGGTTGCCCTTTGTAGATTTGTTCTTGTTTTCATGTGCATTGTGCGATTGTCATTTAACCTAACTTTTTTTCATGTTGGTCCATGCTTGAACGAGATCAATTGATCAATTGCATTGACCCGCTTGGCATGATTAGCTCGACTACATATAACCGGTTTCTCTTGGATACATGTATAGCATACTTTCCTAGGCTAGATCTTTTAGGGCTTTGATAGCATGACATGTGTAGGAAAAGATGCATATGTTTTGCTTGATAGCATGTACAGAAAAATAGTCATATGGCAAAGTCTTAGAGTCTTGCATGAAAGGCTTTGAATTTTATCCACATACCCTTTTGCTTTCCCAGGGCGTGCTTGCTCATTTTCCTAATGGGCGATTGCTTGCTTGCTTTCCTGGGGTAGGTTATTTGCTGTGTTTTTTTTTGTATGCTTGTATGTTTTGCCTTGCATGATATGATGTATTACAACCCTTATTGTTTGTTGCCTGTTTCCTATAGGAATTTTATGGCTCCAGTTTCTCCAAAATACTTAGGCATGGTAGATAAGTCTTTTTCGACTACTGATCGACTCCATTGAGGTAGACCACCACCTCCTTTCGGCTTCTAGAACAATGCTTTCAAGGGAGAAGGGTCTTCCCTAGACGTGGTTCATCTCGTAGATCCCAAGTGCGTTTTAAGGTACTGCATAAAAAACGGATGATTCCCTGTTGGTTCCAATCTATTTTGACCTTTTCCTATGGTGAAGCCACTGGCTGGGCTAACTGGGTTGATGCCAAATTAGGATTTACTAACCAGTGCACCATCCTGAAGAGGGCAAAAGTCCAGGACGCCATGTTCTTGACTAAGAGGCAAGTCGTTCATGTGGAGTCTGATTTCCTTCGGCATGTGGTTACAAGGCTTACATCTTCTCATTATAGAGAACGTGGACCCCTTCCACTACGATATTCCTCCCACGGATGCTGAAGTGTATAATATCTTAAAGAAAGGTGCTCCCACATCGCCGAGCAATACCCATCGGTTCAATGAATGGATAAAGCACTTTTGGTAGAATAGACAGGAGAGAAATTGTAAGTTTGAGCCCATGTTATGTTTGTGCCTTGGCCGCTTTATATTTTGCTATAATAAAGACACATTCCACCACCGAGTGATTCCTTTAGCCTTGGAGATTACGCAGGGCCACATAGTTCTGTTGGCTCCACTATTCCTTGGTCTCTTATACTGCGAGTTAGACAAGATTCACACTCTCGAAGAACAAGTAGCCGATGATGCCCCAATTAAGAGTTTCTTATGTGTTGGCGTCCTACAGATCTTCCTTTGGAAAAGGATTAGAGGCTTGAAGATTAGTCTTAACCTCAGTAGGGCCGCTAAGAGCTGTTTTGTTATTGATTTGTCATCCTATATGTCTAAGAAACTTCTGTTAGCATGCCATTGGTTCAGGAAGGTCCCCAGGAAAATGTGAGACTTCTTAGAGCTTTTTGATGATGTGATCATTTTTCATCCTTACACTATGCTCCTTGAAGGTTTTGAGTCGATGATGTTTTATACTAATGTCGTTTGTGGGGAAGACAATAACATGACCTAAATTCTCCTGTTTGAGAACTTGGATTTCCCTTCCCTTACTGAGAAATCGTTGGCTTTGTTGGCTTCGCCTCTTTGGAGAGATTGATAAGGAAAAAAAAAGCAGTTTATACTCTTTTCCTAGTGAAGTGACAATTCAGCTTTGACCAAGGGTTACCATGGTCTTTCCTAGCCGAAGACAGTGCCTCCGTCTGTCGATTATTTTGTAGCTCCGTCTATTTACCACCTGAAAACGTTCGGCCTTCCCACTATATTGCCAACAAGACCCAAGTGGGTTACATCTCCAAGCCTTATATGATGTACTGGACGAGGTGCTTTAAGGGCTATCGACAAGTTCCATGGTGACAAGCAGCTAAGGTTGCACTCTTATATCTTCAGCCATCCGAAGCTAATATTGGATAATGCAGGTGTCGTTTTTGGCTTGAAATAACGATGTCATTCAGTGACTGGGGACAACAACGTTCCTAGTGATTCTTCTGAAGCATCAAGAAGAGCAAGGCATCTTGCGATGGCAGAGGAATGTTTAGGAAGCAGAGTGAAAAAAGTAGCTTCATGTATGTTTCTTATCAAAACACCATTTGCTTTTCTTTATCTACTTGGCTTGTGTTTCAAGAATCTTGTATTTTGTGACTTAAGTGGCAAGGTGAAGCACTTAAGGCCTAATGTGGTGAAAGACGGTCTTCCCAATAGTAGGAAATTTGTCATTTTCGGTATTCCCAGGGAACCAAAGAGTAAGAGTTCTTGGCCCTTTGCATTATCTGGTGCCCCTAAGCATGCAGGGTATCTCGATACTTCTATTTCAAGTGAAAATGATTGGAGTACCAGCAGTACTGCTGATGAAAATGAGTCTAGTCAAGATCTAGAAGCTACAGAGAATAGCAATTCAAGTGTCGATTATGAGCTGGGAAGCAGCAGGTGTCATTAGGCTTCCCTTGGGGAATGTGCGGTCAGTATGGATGATAATGCAGAGCCAAGTGACAAAAGCGATAACAAGGTGATTGGTGATTATAATTTCGATGAGGTTAATGCTTTCCTCAATGATGATGTTCAAGTGAATATAGCGTGTTCTCTCATAGTGACTAGTGTTGCTACTGTAATGACCGTAGAGGTATTGTCTTTTCCTCAAAGACATCTTCATGTGAATTTTTGCAACTACTTGCCCATTCTTTCTTGCCCGCATGGATTTATCTGTGTGTTACGAGGTGACTAATCTTTGTTTGAGCATCGACATGTCTTTCTTTGTGTTGTATGTATGCATGTATAAGCATGTTAGCTCATTAAGGCCTTACCTTGATAGGCTTAGTGGCTCGTGATATTACATGCTTCTGCTTATTGATTTATCCTTTCACGATGCACGTTTTGTGCTTTCTCCATAGGTAAATGTTGATGGCCCGAATGTGGTGATTCTTTTATCCATGCAAGCTGAAAGTGATGGGGCGGATGTCTTTCTTGTCAATGTAAGCGCTACATTGGCTTCCTTGGGTCCTTAAGCCCCCAGTGTTGTTCCATCCCACCCTGTGGCTTTCCTTGAGGAAATGGCAGCAGATGATGAAGTTTTCCAAAGTGATGCCCAAGCTTTAAATGTTGCACTTTCTCCAAAAACTCTTCCCTCAGAAGAGCAGACTTCAATCAAGGAATGGCGTCATGGCACGAGGCTTTTGGTGCTTTCAAGAATGAATTTAAAAATGGTGCGATGGTGCTGAATTCGATCAAATAATTGATTCCTTAGGGCAAAACCTTCATCTTTTGTGTGGACTTCAAATGTGTAATGGTTTACTCAAGCTTGCTCAATGTCCTAGGCATGTTCTTTGAGAAGGTGGGGAATGTTGATGGAAACCTAAGGCACTTGTCACCCTATTTGTGTGGCATGGTGCTTGAGGAGCTAAAGGTCTTGCTGCTAGACATGGAGTATGTGCCCTGCTTGGAGCTTATAGAACATAAGATGTTATGTTGGCATGATGTGATTAGTGATCTAGCAACCTTGGGCATGCCTATAAAATCATTGGCCGAGAGGTTGGAGAAACTCCACGACACAATGTTTAGCCTCCGCCTCGAGAAAGACAAAGGCATCTTAGGGCAATTTGCAAAGGTGAGGGAGATAGAGCGTGCCTTCGAGCTTAAGCATAAAGAGTTGGAGCATGAGAAGTCCAAGTTGAAGAAGATGTGTCATGGGAGTTCAAAAAAGATGGCTAATTGCCTTCATCTTATGGCAGATCAAATGCAGGCTACTGCTTCTAATGTTCATTGGAAATCTAGCCCACTGTGGTCAATCTTTTGTTTTTCCCAGGCTATATATATATATATATATATATATATATATATATCACTTGGCTGTTTGATGTGCTTTACTCTTGCTTCCTTTTTCTTGGCAGAGCATGAACCTTGAGATGTTGAAGTAGCAAGCTATAAAGAAAGTTGCTTTGCCTACTCCACCTTTGCTTTTAGTTGTAATTTCCTTTTAGACAACTAGCTTATTGTTTTCTGAACAATAGCCATAGGGCCATTTTGCTTTGTATTTTGCTTATTTGCCTTTGACTTATTCCTTTAGCTTTGGATGCTGATATTAAACTTAGCATAATGCTTTTGATGTCTTTAATCTTGCAATGACATTGGCTTTTTCTTACTTCGGGTACATGAGAATTTGCTGGATGAAATTCTATTTAGGCTTTAAGACACAGGCTTAAGCTTTTGCTTGGTTTCCTGGGGGAAATAGCTGATCCTGTCACTTGGCACTTTGCCAGTGAGTTTCCTTGAGAAAAGATAGAAAAGATGTCGCAGCTTCCGTAGGGAAGCAGAGCATGTCAGGAAAGCTTGACTTGCTAAGCATTGATTTGCATAGGTAGGCTTAGGCTTAGCACTGATTTGCATTGATAGGCTTAGCATTGATTCACATGGATATGCTTAGCATTGATTTGCATTGATAGGTTAAAGCTTAGCATTGATAGGCTTAAGCTAAGCATTGATTTGCATCGATAAGTTTTGGAATCGATTTGCATAGATAGGTTTAGCATTGATTTGCATCGATAGGCTTAGCATTGATTTACATTGATAGACTTAGGCTTAACATTGATTTGCATCGATAGACTTAGCATTAATTTGCATCGATAGGCTTCGGCTTTGCATTGATTTGCATCAATAGGCTTGGAATCGATTTGCATCGATAGGCTTAGGGTTAGCATTGATTTTCATCGACAGGCTTAGCATTGATTTGCATCGATAGGATTTGGCATATTGCATAAGCATTGAACCATTGAGCAGCTTGTTTTGCATTAATAAGCTTTGGCATATTGCAAAAGTATAGCTTTTGAAAAAGCTTTAGTTGTTTGACTCAATGGTTTTGCATGGTGTATTGTCTCAGCACATTGCATAAGCGTTGAACCATTGAGCAGCTTGTTTTGCATTGATAAGCTTTGGCATGTTGCATAGGTATACCTTTTGGAAAAGCTTTAGTTGTTTGACTCTATGGTTTTGCATGGTTGTTGGCTAGGAATATTGCATAAGCATTGAACCATTGAGCAGCTTGTTTTGCATTGATAGGCTTTGGCATGCTTTGTCCCTTAGGGCGGCTTAGATGTAAAGAAACGAATGTACTAAAGATTTTGACAAAATGCTCATTCATTTCATCAAAACTTGGGGTACGTTAATCGTTGCATGGCTTTACAAAGCCTCATAGAGTAAGCAAAATGATCATTGCATAGAAAGAGCTTGTTCTTCTAAAATAGGCATGAGCGTTTTAGCAGTAATACGACTTTAGCCACTTTGCATTGATAGGTTCCGCTAGCGTACCTTCCTTGACCGAAGTCAATTAGTAGTAACCACTTTGATAGGCTTCCTTGACCACAAAAGGTCCTTCCCAGTGTGAGGTAAACTTCAAAGGTCCGGAGATCTGCCTCATTGTGTGCTTGGCTATCTTAAGGATGAGATCTCCTTCCTTAAAATTGTGTGGCTTGACTGTACAATTGTAGGCTCTGGTAACTTGGTGGTATAGGGCTACATTCCTAACTACTTTCACTCTCCTTTCCTTGAGTGACTCGAGATCTCATCCCCTGTATTTTGTGCAGGCAGTGGTGTTCCTTGGAGTAATACTATAGACTTACAGAACATCTGGGAGATGTGTGCTTTAGCCCCCAGCGTAGTTATGTACCATCTTACTTAGGATTCCTAGCAGTTTCTTGTTTATGGCTATGCTTGATCGTTTCCCTAGAAAAAGTACGACGTGGAACAGAGGTGCTTAATCCTGCAACATTGAGTGTGATACCTACCTATTTGTTTTCCCTGATAAAGTTAGGTACTGCAGCTCCTATTGCTTTCCTGAGAGGGATTGCTTCCACCTACTTTGTGAAGTACTCAGTGGCTACTAGGATCTATATGTGGCCTTCAGATTCCAGATTGATTGTTTCGATCAAATCAAGCCCTTAAGTATGGAATGGTCATAGGGTGCGCATGTCATGCAATCGCGTTCGTGAAGGAAAAATTTTGTCCTAGCTAAGAACATGTGAAAACATTTGAACACATAAGCAAACTAATAACACTTTAAAGTAGGCATGCATTACAAAACAATTCTAAAACCTATGACTTTCAAAGCTTAGTGAATGGTGAACCAAAAGACTTATTAACAAATTAAAGAGAAGAAAGAGTTTGAGTTTCATTACCCTTGAAGCTCATCCTTGTTTACACAAGGGATTCACCCAAGTGGAGGGCCTTCAAGAACACCAAAAGTTTAGTGTCTCTACACCAAGGATAAGGTGTGAAGATGAAATGGATAACTTAGAGGAAGGAAGATTGCTAGCTATTTTCCTTTAAGTATGGCCGACCTCTTTGGAAGACAAAGAAAGAAAAAGTTTTTCTCTTTTTGCCTCAAAGAAAACCCTAGTGAGAGAATGACTATAAAGATGCATTTATACACCTCACGTAATCCATTAGGTTCCAATTAAAGAGGCAGTGGGCGATTGTTACTCTTAACAATCGATTGTGAATTGAAACTACATTTCAATTCTCCCTTTGATGAAGATTAGTGTTTGCTAATCTTCAGGGCTTCCACAAACCATGAGTGACACCTAGTAGTATGTCATGGTTACCCAAGCTAAGTAGAAGTGGTTGGAGAACCTATCCATTTACAATTACAATGCAATACGGTCATTCTCTAATACAATACTCTTAATCACATTGTTTGAGTGATAATTTGTTTCATGTCTACTATCCAATGTAATACTTCTCTATATGATTCAATTGAATATGATTTCAAACAAACTTCCTAAGTCATATTCGTATGCTTTGGCCAAAGACTCCTGAATGATATCTCAGAGTATTCTCCCTCCACCGTGGAAGGTTAAAGATCCCTTGTTGTGCATTCATATGCCTACATAACTAGATAGCTTTACCCCAACAATGTCGTGGACACTCTCGATGGAACGCCGTTGACATGATCAAAGATCAAGGACCTAATCATTAGACATCTATGATGTCTCAGATCAAATGACTACTTTGCATATTGCTACTTACGAGTTCTTACATGACATGTATATTCGAACTCTCTTTTGATCGTAGTTCAGTGTACTCGATTACCTTTTGAGCACCTATGTGTTTGTCTGAGTGTCCAACACTAAATGACTTGAGACTAGTCATACTCACGCTTGAGTTAACATAACACATACTAACATTAACGGATTGTCAATGCCCAATTGGCAATCCTATGGCTAGGAATGTTTTAGGAATAAGCATAAGAGAAATGTCTTGTTAATTTGACTTACTTAGATCACTTCTTTCTTAAATTAAATACATTTCTTGGATTCCCTTATTACTTAATACAATTAACATTGATTAACAATAAGCTTTGCCCTTCATTAAACATATAATAATTTAACACAATAAGTATTCCAAAAGCTATTACATCAAATGAGTGGCTTTGTGGGCATACTTCCAACAATCCCCCACTTGCACTTAAAGACACCTTCCCATGTATCGAATACCTATCCTTTCCATATTGCGTTCAAGTTAGATTTGAGACATTGGCTTCGTTAGTGGATCTGCTCTGTTATCGGCTGAGGCAACTTTGAGGATGTTGACTTTCCCCTCGGCAACATATCTTATAATGATGTTAAAGTGTCTATCAAAATGCTTGTTCTTTTGATAAGCCCTGGGTTCATTGGCCTGAGGTATCGCCTCACTATTATCACAATACAAAGTTACTGGTGATGTAATGGTTAGAAACACTCCAAGTTTAGTAATGAACTTCTTCATCCAGAACGCTTCTTTGCCAACTTCAACTGCAGCAACATATTCAACCTCCGTCGTGGAATCAGCAATTACATCTTGTTTCTTGCTTTTCCAGCTGATAGCCCCGCCATTCAGAGTAAACACATATTCGGAGTTGGAACTTCTATCATCGACGTCAAATTGGAAATCTACGTCTGTATAGGCTTCCACTCACAACTCTGTCGCTCCTCCATAAACAAGGAACATGTCCTTAGTTCTTCTTAAGTACTTAAAGACTACCTTGACAGCTGCCTAGTGTTCTAATCCTGGGTTAGATTGATATTGACTAGTAATGCTCACATCATATGGGATATTAAGCCTTGTGCATACCATGGCATACATAAGACTTTCTATGGCAGAAGCATAAGGAACATCACTCATCTACTGTATTTCTTCTGGAGTCATAGGTTCCATGGACTTGGAAAAGTGTATTATAAGTCTTACATGAAGAAAACCTTTCTTAGATTGCTCCATCTGGAACCTACTTAGCACCTTATCTATGTACATAGATTGGGATAATCCAATTAAGTTTCTAGATCTATCACGATAGAGCTTTATCCTAAGCATATAAGATCGATCTCCCAAATCTTTCATGTGGAAGGTTTTGGACAACCATACTTTTACAAAAGAAAGTACTGCAGTGTCATTCTGAAATAGTAATATGTCATCTACCTATAACACTAGGAATACAACTGCATCCCTTACGACCTTTTGATAAACACAATTGTCATCTTCGTTTTAAGTAAAACCAAACGATTTGATTTCAGTGTCAAAACGAATGTTCCAGCTCTTGGAGGCTTGCTTAAGTCCATAAATGGACTTCTGAAGCTTGCATACCTTTGTCTTTTCAGACTTGGACACGAATCCTTCAGGTCGAGTCATATAGAGCTCTTCCTCTAGGTAGCTGTTTAGAAAAGCTATCTTCACGTCCATTTACCATATCTCATAATCATGGTATGCAGTTATAGCAAGCAGAATCCGAATAGACTTAATCATGGCTACAGGAAAGAAGGTTTCTTCATAGTCAATCCCTTATTGTTACCTATAACCCTTGGCTACTAGTCTAGCCTTATAAGTCTCCACGTTCCCATCAGCGCCTATGTTCCTCTTGAAGACCCATTTGTTTCCAACAGGTACTATACCTTCTGGAGGGTCTACTAGAGTCTAAACCTGATTTTGATACATCGAATCCATCTTGGATTTCATGGCATCTTGCCATCTCTTTGAATCAACGTCAGACATTGCTTCAATGTAGTCCCTAGGGTCCTCCTTTGTGTCATTATCACCTAGAAGGTGCAATTCCCTAAAGTCATTATCCAAGTTGTACCTCTCAGGTGGCTTGCTGACCCGTTCAGATATATGTGGAGCTAGGGGTTCAGGAATAGGGTTATCAACTTGTCAAGTGCTTGTTTGTGGTTCATCATTAATCTCATTAATTTCCATTGTTTTACTTGTAGTTCCATTAAGAACAAATGCATACTCTAGAAACTTAGCAGTTCTGGCGACAAAGACTTTCTGGTCGTCAGGGTGGTAGAACTCATATCCGATAGTTTCTCTAGGATATCCTACAAAATAACACCTAACTAATCTCACTTCAAGCTTAGTAGCTTCAAGCTTCTTGACATATGCTTCACAACCCTAAATCTTAGTATGATTAAGACTTGGTTTTCTCCCATGCCATATCTCATAGGGCGTCTGTGAAACTGACTTGGAAGGTACTCTCTTAAGCAAGTAAGCTACTGTATATAAAGCGTATCCCCATAATGTTACTGGTAGATCGGTAAAACTCATCATAGAACGAACCATGTTCATCAAGGTTCGATTTCTCCTTTTAAAAACTCCATTAAGTTGTGGAGTTCCTGGTGGAGTCCAATGTGATATTATTCCACACTCTTTGAGATAATCTAAGAACTCGTTACTTAGATACTCCCCCCTTTGATCTGATCTTATGATCTTTATCTGCTTCCCAGTTTGCTTGTCAACTTCATTCTTGAATTCTTTGAACTTTTCAAAGGATTCTGACTTGTTCTTCATAAGATACACATAGCCAAACCGACAGTGATCATCGGTGAATGGTCTATGTTCACATACGTTAGTGTGGATTAACCCTAGAATTTTAGTGGCATGCTCTCCTTTCCTAGTGAATGGAGATTTGGTTATTTTCCCTTTCAAGCATCATTCACAAGTACCCATTTGGTCATTACCTAGTAGGCGGAAATATCCGTCTTTCGACATTTTGCAAATCTTATCAAGGTTCACATGTCCAAGTTTAAGATGCCACATCTTTTCTTCGTTAACTTCTTTTCTAGCCCTTTTGGGTTTTGAGGTAGTCCGACTTTCAATACAATGCATCCCACTACTTGTCTAGGTGAAAAAAGTCCCTCTATTATATTACCATGAGAGATAATACGAGCGTTCAAGTATAAAGTGTAACTCATTTTGTCAAACAATAATGAGTGCCCATCTCGTAAAAGCATAGAGATGGAAATCAAATTCTTTATACATGAAGGAAAATATAAACAATTTTTAAATTCCAAGACTTCCCCAGAAGGTAGTTTAAGCATGTAGGTGCCTACTACCTTTGCGGAGATCTTAGTGCCATTCCCAAGTCGCACAATCATCTCCCCATTCCACAGTATCCTGCTCCTTATTAGTCCCTGCAACGAAATACAGATATGTTGACTAGCGCTTGAATCAAATATCCGGGAATTGGAGCTTACTGTAAAAGGAATCTTTATGACAGAAATAGTCCCTTACAAAGTTCATGTCATAAGGCTCGCAATGTGCACCCTGTATTTCTTCTTTCAACGTTCATCCTTTCCACAATGAAAGCATGTTCCTTTGGATTTTCTTGCTGTCTTCTTATGCAACTATTTCCTTGTGATTGCATTCTCACTCCCACTGTCCTTTTTGAAACTTTGTTCAAAGTTACAGCATGTCAATCATCTTGGTAAAAGTATGATCAAATTTATTCACTTTACAGTTTACTATAAACTTAGTCAAATCATTCGAGAGAGATGCAAGGAAAAAGTCTTGGGCCATTTTCTCATTGATGGAAGTTCCTAAACTCTTAAGATCTTCAAAGATCCTTTTCATCTTTGTCCATGTTTTTGGACCGATGTCCCCTTTGCCATTTTGGCATTCAATAGACTACAAACATTTGAGAATCGTATGTTACTTGTCTCAATGTCATGCATCTTATGCAAACTATCAACCATGGCACAAGAAGTGTCCATGTGCTCATGTAGGTTCTTAAGCTCCTTACTAAGTGAAGTGAGGATTAAGCATTTGGCTTGTAAGTCATCCATAAAGTGTCTAGTATAATTTTGACACTCCTCCTTTGAAGCTAGTTTCATAGGAGGTACATGAGGAGGGGATTGCTTGAGCATACACGATATGTCTTTCATCTTTAAGACATTCTCAATGTGATGATACCAAGCAAGGAAACGTTGGCACCTAAGGCCCATTTTGTCAAGTATAATGGTAGGTGTAATTTTAGGCATGTCGTTAACTACATAACATAGCATAAATTGTATTAGATTGTTGATTTTAAAACTGCTTGATTGGGTCTTAAATCAAATAGTATCACCCACTATTTTTGGCAAATTCCACATCCCTTAATGGAATCCGAAAGTTATGTTGAACTATTAGCGAGGTATGGGAGACTCACCATTACCAAGCCCACCTCACAATGATATGATGTTAGTTAGCAACAATAATAATGAGAGAATAACGCTTTAGACATTTACAACTCTTTTAATTACCCATCTACTTTGGCCTCTAGAAAATGATGCCTCACAATGACATGATGTTGGCACCATTGCACTTAGTTAAGTCATTCCCACCATGCTAGTTCGTGTAGGGGTTCAAGAATAGCCTCACAATGGTATGATATTGGCCATCCTCGTTGCCTACCTCACCACATCATGTATGCACATATGGACTCCTCCTGAATGTAATCACATACTTTGAACTTCCCCATGATAGGGTGAAGCTAGTGTATGAGTCAGAAACGATTGGAGCCCACCACGGTGGAAGGCCTGGGAAGAGATGTTCAAAGCATCTCTCACTTATCAACTTAATATTCGTTTTGTTGAGGGAGTAGTGTTGGGCTACATCAATTTCATTTTAATCTTATTAAAAGAACTTGGGCCAATCACAACCATTGGTCCAAGTTTATATGAATTAGTAGTATATAATACTCCCACTATTTCGATGAAACAAACGAGACTATATGGAACTACTAACAAATGCATTGCATCCTCATATGGACTATATAGTCATTTTAGGTTTTAGGATGATTATGAACTGTTTGATTTGATCTAACATGAGCCTTGTGTTGGACTTTGGGTCAAAGGTAGGTAGTTGTTGATTTTAGTTACAAGTTTAATCTAATTAAACCGTCATTTCCTATTGGGCATTGGGCCCAACTATTCCAATTTGCATACAAATAAGCAAAAATGAATACTTGAAATAAAGAGAAGGGCTTGTGCCCTTTTACAACACACTTATGCCCATTTACAGCACAATTGAACTAATCAAATTACATTCAAATCTAAACTACTTAAGCCAAACATTCATAATGTAAAGTGGCCAATCATATAGCTCAATTATCGAGGCCTTTGGTTCATAATCACCTTTTTCTTAATCAAATCACAATAACTAAGAAAACAACTTAAACAATTGGTTTTCAGATTCATAGAATGATTCAAATGGAACTAAATCAAATGAAAATCCAATTCTCATCATAGAGACAAAAATATTTTGTTCTCATCATATTTTGGGTTGAAAAAGCAATGACCTCAACTATTAGGCCACTAAGCAAAACACAACTTTTGGGGTCACTTTGTAAAAACTCAGAAGTCCACAACTTCATGTAATTACAATTAGAACCCAAAATTTTCAAAAATTATAAATACTTCATTAAAGGAGCAAAACAATTTGTCCTTTAGTGATTTTGGGCCTTTACGTAAAAATGTAAACTTTTGGGTCAAAGTGCCAATACACAAAAGTATCAAAACTTTATATGACTGAATAAAAGCCCCAAAAGTACCCCCATTATAGAGGTGGCCGGTTATCGTAGTGTGAGTGATGGGTTGGTTTTTGTTGAAAAACAAAGTCTTGCAGTATGGTTGAAAAAGTGATGGGTATGGTGTTGAAAAGAATAGGTATGGATGTCCACACCTAGTGATGATTGAAAAAGTCATACCAACTATCACAAAACAAGACTTTATGTAAACAACCAAAATTTTGAATCAAAATACCAAACCTTTTTGTTCTTGGTATGAACTACAAGAACATTCAAGAACATTCAAGAAAACCCATAAGAGCTCCATGAATGTTTTTCACTCAATAAAACTCAAATTTTCAATACTCAAAAGAGGGTTAACATCCTAGGTTACTTAGGGGTTCCAAAAGTCACTTTAAAACACTTCTAACAAGACAAACATGAAACCAAAAATCCACCCTTTGGATTTGGCCGAATTTCCCCACATACATGGGACCAAATTTTAGTTCCAATATTCATGCTTAAATGAACTACATCTACAACATTTGAGATGCTAAATTTTCAAGAAAAATTTATATTCAAAAAGAAAGAACAAAGCTTGTAACATTTACAACGTTTAAATCACAAACCATGAAAAACACAAAACCCAAAAGGATTCACCATACACTAGACCTAGTCAGCTACAATGTTGTTGATACAAATCTCCATAAAGGCTTCCTCGTCATTCTTGTCATAGCAGTCAAGGGTGAGGTCCCAGAAACGTTTGACAAAGTCATCGGATCTTCCCCGTGCTTTTGGCGTGTATTGTTGAGCTGAGTTGTTGTGACCCTTTCCTCATGCTGGAAGTATTTTTTATAGAACTTGCCCGCCAACTCTTCCCAGGTCCGAATAAAACCTAATGCGAGGGCGGTGCACCAAGTATAGGCACGATCAGTTAGGTTTTTTGAGAACTCACGTAGGTTGCAGTTGCCTGCATGAGGACCCAAAGTGTCAATGAAATTGCTTATATGTTCCTTAGGAGTCTCGTATCCCTTAGGATACGACATGTGGAGAACGTTGACTGGGTGTGGTGGCTCAGGAACATATTTCCAGTCCTCCGAGCTCTTGTGCAACTCTTTTTCGAGCATGGCTATAACGTATTCCTGAGTGACAAAGGATGGTGTTTTCTCAAGACCCTTGCCAGCAGCAGTAGCAACTGACTCCTCTTGAGAAGCCTTTTCCCTAGGCGTGTACACTTTGTCACTAACTTTCTTGTTTAGCTTTAGGGTTGAGTTTTTCAACTCATTCACAGATGCAACAATTTCTTTTTAGGCTTAACCCAAGGCATGAATGTCTGTAATGATGTCTAGCATGTCGTATTCATCCAGATTCTCCTGACTTTCCTAGTGCTAGCCTTCATATTAAGACTCGTCAAGTCAGGAAGCAGCCTCACCTGCATTTGAGGCGTTGCCCCTCCTTGTAATGCTTCTTCTGGATCTACAAGCCATTGAATGAAGGTTGTGGCCTATCCCCAGCAGAGTCGCCAATTTATGTTGAGAGACTTTTAGGTCGAGGTAGACTTGGGCTTTGAGAACGTCTTTTTGTTTCCCTTGGAGCGAATTCGTACCAAGTCCCAGGATATCTCAAAATAGATAGGTTGTCCTAGGAAACACCTTAGTAACATCAACGACTCAAAGATGGCATGATTGATCACGATAATGACTTGCTCAAGTGAAGCGTCGTGTGGAAGCTAGAAGACTATCAGTTTACATGAGAGAGAAGGGATTTGCATGGTTGCATGGCATTCTTAGTTGCATGATTTAGGCTTTCCTAAGGTGATAGTAAGGCTTCTAATGGTTAAGATACTTGTTGGAAAGCTGTGGGAATTACTAAGGTTGAATGGATGGTGATGCCTGAGACTTGGTGTATGCTTCTGGACTAAATGAAACTCTATGGGGTTCTTTCTAGGTGGTTCCATCTCACTACGTTTTCTCTATTTCTCCTTCTGTGTTTATCTGAGTCTCAACTCTCTTCCTCTATTCTACCTATGTTCCCCCCTTTATGTCAATGAAAGATTCATCCCCAGGTTTCAAGGGAATATCCCTTTGTGGCTTAGTTTTCCCCTCATTTCTCCCTCGCTATCCTATTATTCCCATTTTGGTGTAAACTAGCTGCGCTGTTGAGACCTACAGATTGCTACTTCCTGAAGCGCACCTTTCCCAGGGCAACCTTCCGCAAGCATTAATTTTGGTAGCGCGCGTCACGACTTTCGTGCTTTGATTATCCCTGATTCCACGTAGGCCCGATAATCTTCCGTAACCATCCACACCACAATCCACTTGACAAGCCCCGAATATGTGACTTAGGCTTAGCATGGCAGTGATTAGCATGAGGAAGCATGGCGTGATAAATAGGTATGAGCGTGGCGTGAGTATCCGGCTTAATCACCGTGGCATGGCATGTTTATAAATATATTCATCATCGATCTCGTGCTTTGGCATGTATTTGGCCTTGAATGTAAGCTTTGCATGACAATTAGATCTTGAGACTTGGTTGAATTAGTGTGTGACATTTTTGGGCCCCAACACTCAATTTTCATAAGAAACTGAATTAGGCATTGGAGAGCCATTGGCCAAATACTTCCCCCCCCCCTCGGTCCACACACACATTTGTTGGGTGGGCTTGGCTTTGGCCTTGCTCAAAAAGTGTATACTTGTTTTGTAGGTACAATTTTGTCAAGATTAAAGACGGTAGAAATTTGCTACCACAAATTGGTGCTTCATTGAGAGGTCAATTTAATATCTCTAAAAGGCCATCACAATTACTTTCAAAATTTTATGCTACGTAAAATTTCTCACAAGTAGAAGTTCTTGGAACCAAATTCGCACACATACACGAACGGAGGCAAAATCTAGTTCGAATTCCCCATGACAACCGACGAAGTATAATATGGTTGATTTCGAGGTATGGTTGAATCCTCATTGGACTGGCTACATATATCTGGGAAGGAGAATCAAACCATGAATGTAGTTGTAAGAAATTATGGTGTTTGTAGGCCCAAGGCAAAGGTCGAAGCCCTCTAGGTAATTGTTGATTAGGAAAAATTTCACCTTCCAAACTTAGTGTTTATGAAGATTTTCATTGCAATAATCAGAATACCACTTTACCCTTTAGGTACTGAGCCTATGAAAAATCTTTTGCTCCATACTTGCTTTAATGCATTGATCGGATTAAGGATGAGAAAATGTAATCATACTTGGAATAGCATCCAAATCTTAATGTCATTTTGACATGTTTGAATTACCTTGTTTTCAGATGATGTAATCTGAAAGTTCGAGTATGATTCCATTTTTCTTTCATTTGCCCTATTCTAGGTTAGAGGATTTTAATGGGCACAATGTGCCACCAAGAAGAGGCTTCCTTCTCAGTTCAAATTGTGTGTTCGTTCCTAGTGAATCTTAAATGAAAGTTTGTCGGGGACTTGGTTGCTTGCATGCAGGTCGAAAAAACATTTAGAATTCTTTTGTCAAACCCTATGTCTTAGACCTAAGCATTTTCGATTATATTTTGCTGGTTTAGCTAAGGCACTTCCATGTTTCGGAATGCCACTAGAATAAATATCCTCTTCAGAATTTCCTAATCTGGATGCCTCTTTCAAACCTGCTTAGATACATGGTGTCAAATAATGTACTTGACTTAGTACGCTAGTTTGGGAAGGAAATAATCATACACAGGGTTGGAATTCATAACTACCCCTCGGGTGATTTCCAGATTGCCCTTTCAATTATTCCTTCGAATAGCTTAGAGCACAAGTTTGAATGTTATAACCTACATACCTTAGGTTGTATAAACTTTTCGAAGGTCAGATGGTGCAATGGACTTCCAAGTCAGCGAGCCACGTTTCCGTGCCTATAACCCTCCTATCATAACCGCGCTTACTACGACTCAAGCCTCTCAAGTCGCTAACCGAACACTACAAAGTGGACCAAATGAGACACCTTTAACACTATCACCTTGAAATTTTAAACTTACAATTATGCAAAGTTACAAAGTTATGAGTTATTTAGGAATTTAGGGTATTCCATGTATTGCAATGAATGATTTAAGAATGAACAAGAAAAAGGCACGTGAGGATCTGAAAAGATCACTCCTAGCTTTGCGTCTGTCATGAATATACATTTACCCATGTATATAATTAAATCTTCAAAAGTACTTATCTCTTGGAGTGCTACCATGGTTTGGACCAAGGTTGTTCACTCGTCGGATAGACTTTGAGTTGTTTTCTTCTTTTATTTTTTATGATGCCATTGAGAATCCTAGAGGATATCTAAGAATAGATATTGCATCTTCTTAAGAATGTGACAACTTATGGGCACACTCCAATCCTTGGATTATAAGAAAGCTAAGAATATAAGAAACCTGGCTGATTTCATACCAGATCAGGTTTCCACACCTTGCGAAACAAGCACATTGAAGCTTCAGAACATGACGATGATGGCATCACTGCTCCGTTTGTGTAGCTTCGAGGTGGAACTTATTGATCGGACTACGTAGGCGCAGTTACTTCGATTCACCTTGCTCCAAATAGTTATAGGGTAAGCCCGAGCAGTATGTTGTTTGGATTTCTTCACGTGTGCAGTCAATTTACATTTCAAGTCATTTAGCTCAACCCATCGGCCTAGATTATACTTTTGTAAACGTTTGTAACCTTAAGTCTATCATTAAATGATTACATTATGTTTCTTGTTTTAGTTTCTATTTGCTTGCATTCATTTTTTAGGCAAGTATAAATGAAGTTACATTAAATTTTAAGCCCTTGTTTGCTCGAGGCTCATAAAGAACCTAATCGAACCAGCGTCCTACTCGGTGTAAAATCATTTGGTTAAGAAGTCAAGCTTACGCATAACTTTCACAGACATTCGAACACAAACACTATCTGTTGGCAGCCTTTAACAGTGGCACACATATTCTCTCTTTCTCTCAAGCCATCTCATGGAATCGAGACCGAAAGCAACATCTGAGGTAAATATGTGTTAAACCCAGTCCAAACTTTATCCGACTGTTCACACCAACATAGTTTTGGCACACCTAATGGGACAATGGAATTAAGGTTTCCCAATGCATTCTCAAGCACTGGAAATGAAATCCGAAATGTAGACTACGAACCACCTCTTATTCTTCTATTCAACCATGTTTTTTCACTAAATCGTTGGCAAGAAGAACTTTGGAGGAAAAAATGAATGATAATGACTCCTCACCTTAGTCACCTCTTGAGAATTCCCTTGGTTCTTAAAGAAATCAAGAACCAAATGATATGCAAGCTGCTATTACTCATATGCTCAAGGTTGTCATCAATAAGGCAATTAAGAATAGAAGAAGTATTAGCTTAGCGAGATGTGTGCAGCCAACCATGTATTGAAGCAAAAACTGGACTACGACATTGTTATGATATGCCAAACTAGCCGAGACAACCATAATCAACCAAGTTTATTCCACTTAATGGGCCCGATGTTGTTCCAAAAGATGAAACTTCTTCTCATAGGCCAAGATTCTCCAAGAGCGTTAATCTCATCCACTCTTCTTATGATCTTGATATGAATCTTAGTTCTCTTGCCCTTCGAGCAATGAATTCTTAATGAAGAACCTATTTAGAAATCGGTATTAGTGTAATTCATGATGATAGTGTCCTAACACCTGGTGAAGCTATCAATAAAGCTTCGCCTTTAAAGTATAATCCAAAGGTTTTACTACCAAAGGACAAACAAAAATTCCACTCGAAGGGAGGTTGGACCAGGCCTAGCCCGCTCTTAAATAGGGTGGCAAGAAGCAGAGGCAGGTCGACCGAACTTGGAGGGGAACGATGCAGATAACATTAGCAGCGAAACTGATGGCTAATTCAATCCTGAATATCCTGCCAAGGAAACCCGTTCCGTATATTATTGCTCATACTTAATAAGAGGACTATGAAGTAGTTGATGTCGAGATTAAGTTTAAGAATCAATCGATAATCAAGACCTCAGGCAAGTAGGTTATAGAACAAAAGCCATCCAGTGGCAATTTTATCTCGTAACATACACCAAAATTTAGAGTTACACATTTGACGTAACAAAAACAAAGAGATCAACGAGTTAATGAAGGCCATAATAGAGAAACTTGAGGCTAGAGTAAAGTTACCCACACCGAAGAGAAACCAATACTGCAAGCTGCATAGAGAGTATCTCTACTCAAAATTGCATCCAACTACGAGATAAAATCCAGGAAGCCATCAACTCAGGCAAGATTACTTTGGAAAAAACATAGCCAATCATAGGGATGGAAGCTGCTCTATTTTCCACCATGACTATTGGTATGGTGAATGTCAACTAACCGAGTGCGCACAACCTAAGAAAATGACACCTTGCAATTGATCTTAAGCCTTGAGGGCAAAAAGAAGTAAGCATTCTAAGAGATGGCCATTGTTCAATGCTTCTAGAATTAATGACATTGTCCTTTGCAAATAATGCCAATATGACTACGAGCTCGTTGCCAATAGTCATAGTCCACAAGAAAAGACCTAAGGTGTACGACTACCTAAGGAGATTGCCTCCCTGCTCGAGAAATTTAGATCATATAGCCCGAGGAAGAAGTATGATTGAGGAAACATCTTTAATTGCCTTTAGGGCAATGAAGATGTTAGCATAGCCTTGAACAAAGCCAAGAGGTTTGGAAACCTCACATGAATAACCTATAGGTCGAAGCAAGTAACAACTCCCTAAAGTTGACCATCCCAAAGCCAAGACCCAAGTTGCCAAAGCCCCAAAGTCTCAAAATAATTATGCATGAAAATGACAAGTGGTACCAAGTAGGATATGGAGGCAGAGTCGCCTGAGCAATTACCAACTCAACCAAAAGAAGATACCAAGGCAAAACAAGGCATACATTGAACATGTGGAGGGATCATCTTTTTCCTTTCTGTCTTCTAGTGGTAGAAGGAACCATAGTTCTAAAAAATGCTAGGCGCTAGTCGGCAGGCGAGTTGGCACCTAGGCGGATTTGTATTTTTTTAAATAAATTTATTATATAATGTAGAAATAAGTGCATATTTAAACTTAAAAACCATCCTTATATTAGAATTTAAAAAAATAAAATAAAATGAAAAACATAAAAAATAAATTATTATTATAAAATATGAGCGTTGTGTAAACTTTAGGGTTATTTTTATGACCATAAATTTGAAGTTATTATTGGGCCTTATTTTCTATGAGAAAGATGAAGTTGGGCTGGTATAATTGTTAAAAGAAAATGTCAAAAACTTTTACTATATAAAACAAAACCCTACCAACCCTAGCTAAACATTAGCCGCACCCCTTAAATCTCATATGCGCACTCTCTCTTCTATCTCCCTCTCTGCAGCAGATCACTTTTTTCTCGGGTTAATTACACTAACATTACTGTATGCTCGTCGATATATGCTCGTCGATACGAACTCATCAGTTATAATCTGAAGGGTACAAAACAGAAAGTGTGAGTAAGCAATAAAACCAAGCTTCCCAAAACAATTACCTTTCTAACAGTAATAACCCCTCACTATAAATCTCATACAGTATCCAAAAAAAATACTACTAAATAGGTACGAAAACCAATGCACAAGAGCAGGGAAAACTGAAGTATGCCATATTCATCAACTCTACAATGCATTAACAAGTAGGCCAAATGAACTTAATCAATATAAAATGATATATCAACCGGAATCACCTAACGTGACCTATACGACTGTACTCATATCTCATCAATCAATGCTAGCATATAAGTCGGGAGTCACCTCTAGTGACCTGTACGTTTTATCTTATATCTCATCAATCAATGTTATCCTATAAGTCGGGAGTCACCTCTAGTGACTTATACGACTTATCTCATATCTTATATCTCATATCTCATTAATCAATGCTAGCATATAAGTCGGGAGTCACCTCTAGTGACTTGTACGACTTATCCATAGCTCAACATGCTAGCCAATAGCTCAATAATATGTTAGCCAATAGCTCGATAACATGCTAGCCAAAGCTCAATAATATGCTAGCCAATAGCTCATCAACATGCTAGCCAATAACTCAATAATATGCTAGCCAATAGCTCATCAACATGCTAGCCAATAAGTCAATAATATGCTAGCCAAAAGCTCGATAACATGCTAGCCAAAGCTCAATAATATGCTAGCCAATAGCTCAATAACATGCTAGCCAATAGCTCATCAACATGCTAGCTAATAGCTCATCAACATGCTAGCCAAAGATCATTAATATGCTAGCTAATAGCTCAATAACATGCTAGCCAATAACTCATCAACATGCTAGCTAATAACTCAATAATATGCTAGCCAATAGCTCGATAACATGCTAACCAAAGCTCAATAGTATGTTACCCAATAGCTCAATAACATGCTAGCCAATAGTTCATCAACATGCTAGCCAATAACTCAACAATATGCTAGCCAATAGCTCGATAACATGCTAGCCAAACCTCAATAATATGCTAGCCAATCAATATCTCATCAGTGAAGTCCTGCACAGGAGTCGGAACTACCTACAGTGGTCTGTACGACAGGCTAGGTGTAACTAAATACGCTCAAGTGCTACGATCACGTAAAGGCTGTGTGAAGTATCACAAGTCACCTACAAGTCGGAACCATCTAAAGTGGTCTATATGACAAGCTAGAACCTACATTGGAATCCAAGGTGCGCGTAAGGTGCGGGAGGTGAAGGATCACATGAAGGCTAGGCCCTAGCCTCGGGCGGAGCACTGACACCAGGGTGCAGGACAATGAATTCTACTCACATCCATTTATCACTAATTACCATTCAATCATACCAACATTATATACTCACCTGAACTTACCTTGGCCTCCGCATTGGTGTGAAACACTATGCATGGTTGTACTAAATCACATACTAAAATGTAAACTAATTATGGCAAGGCATTTATAAGAAATAAAACCACAACTTCTCATTTCCTCACACATTGATTTATAACCAACATTTATTCACCCAAAACATAAGGTTAAATCTCATGTTTTTCACCAGATTCCTTCGCAATGCTCATTTTCCCTAACAAAGCTTTTGTCTCCATTATTTAATCTCACTTATTGTATGGCTGCATCTAACGTCTTGTTAGACTGCCTACGTACCCTAAACAGGGATCAAGCCATTCGTAGTTCACATTAGTACTTCGAGCATTCACATTAATTATATGAAGGTAATATACCTAAATCAATTTAAAAGTGTCAATGGAACTATCAATAATATGTACGATAAAAAGGAAAAGATCCACTCACCTGGAGTCCATGCTATGATTCTCTAGAGCACGCATCGAGACGTCCCGAATGATTGGCGCATGTGACCAATTATCGAATCACATCTCAGAACTCTTATTAATAGAATACGTAATTCATGTGAAACACATCCTCAAGGACATTCTAAAATAGTTCAAGACCCATTGACCACAAGTCAACCGTCGATCGAAGATCGACAGTAGGGTTTACAACCCTGTATAACTCAACCCGGTAGATCCGCATATCAGATTTCCAATCTGAAACTTCTAAAGATCCACAATATTCTTCTAGAATAACATATTAAAATTTCATTACGATCCAACGGTCAGATCTCCACCAATTACCAAAAACCAAGTGGCGGTTAACATTTATTTTACTAACGTACAAATCCAATTCAGCAAGATTTGTATGACGGTTTCCCAATCCATAAATTCCTATGATCTTTAAATATTACGTTTTATAATGTATCCAAGTTTGGTGACGATCCAACGGTCAGATCGTTGATTCACATTTTTATCAAATAACGTATCGTAACAAACTTAGGTTCCAACGATCAACCCCCATCATTCAAATATCAAAACTGAATTCAAGACATTTGACATAGCCTAAAAATAGTATTGGCGGCCCACTGGTCACCCGCCGCCGCACTCGCCGCCGTGGGTGGCGGTCGGCCGCCCCGATAAGTCTGAAAATTCAACTATTTTCAAAAATTATCAAACTTCACAGAAATGAAGATTTCAGTGAGTGGAGCAACTTTCATACCTGCCACAAAGTCCAAAAGTGGACGGAAGATTGTCAATTTTGCCCACAAAGCCGGCGGTGACTAAACTTCCCGGCGTCAATTCGTCATCTACGGTGGACCAATGGGGTCAAGGTTGGTTGGGATTTTCTCCTGGGATGATGGGCTACAAAACCCAAGTGGTGGCATTGGTCATCGCTTTTCCGTTTTGCCGGAAAATCAAAAAGGGTGGTTGGGGCACCGTGAGAACCATCAACTTTCGTGGCCTTAAACCGCCACGTACAGAGGTTAATCAAAGTGGTTCTTGGGTGGATTTTATAGAGGGAAATGAAGCTTCAAGATGGTGGTGGTGGCGTCAAAAATCTCCATCAGAGTTGGCCGGAATCGGCCTTGGAAGATAGGTGGTCGTGGAGGTATACAAACGGAAAACCCACGGGAAAAGCTCCCAGCTTTTCCCCCCTTTTTTTTTCTTTCTGATTTCTGATTGGGCTGCTACCCTTTTCTTCTTTTTCATCTAATTGGTCCTTCTTATTCTTTTAACTAACTCTCAATAACCAACTTCAAACGTCCATAACTATATCATTATAATCGGACTCTCAAACGGCTTTCACCTATGCGTTCGCATCAATGAGTACTACGAGGATATGCTAAAAGAATAAGTCATATGTCTCTCTAGACGATGGTCAACGTTAGTCAAAATCTTTGCCTCTAGGGCATTTTTGTAAATTCACGCTTTTAAATTTCATAAAAATGTAAAATTTGGAACGGGTTGTCACATTTTTCCAATTAAAAAAAGAGAATTGGGATATGAATTAATTGCGTAGAGGATGAAGGTAACGCGATTTCTTCAATTTTCTTTTATTTCCTTTTATTGTTTAATGTAAGATTTTAATTTGAATTTTTATTCTATTTATTTATAAAGGATTTTTCATAAAGTATTTAATAATTAGGGCAAAATTGTCTTTTAGAAATTATTTTAAGATGATGTTAGCCCTAAAGAGGTTATGTGAAAGTGAATTAGAACCTCAAGAGATGTTATGTTTCAAAAATGAGGGGGTTTTGTGAAAACACGATAAACCTCAGGGGGTATTAGTGTAATTAACCCCTTTTTTCTCCCTATATCCCTTCTGCACGAACACTCTCCATCCCCCTTTGCACGAACTCTCTCCCTCTCTCCCCTCGTCAGATTTTATCGATGAATCTGCGGTGACTCCAGGTGACGGGTTGAACCGCCTAGCACCACCGCCTAGACACCACCTAGGCTGCCTAGGACCACCCAAGCAGGTCCCTAACAACTCCACGCTTTTGTCCACGGTTTGCTAACCAATCGGGACAGCACCTCACCGCTGAGCGCCTATTGCCGCCTAAGCCACTTTTTAAAGCACTAGAATGAACAAAAGTAACGAACAAAGGTAGTCGAGGCGAAGAGCCTATGGCGAAAAACCTAGAAAACAGAGGTCCGGAGCAAATCATTGAAGACAAAAGCGATTTGTGAAGAGCTCATAACAACTAAGGATTCTGAAAAGGCATACATAGAATTTGACTGGTGAATCAGTAACAAGGTACAACCTTCCAATAAAAAGGATTTCACCTAGATCTTCATCTGTGGGAGACGAGGAAGATGACATCGAGCTGGTTGACTATACGTTTGAGCCCGAGGTGGAACTGGAAACAGACGAGGCTGTTGACTTTATTTCAACAAAGATGACGAAACGTGGTTCAAAGATTATAAATCAAACTAAAGCGGAGAAAATGACCCAACTCAAGGAAAAAAACCTTCCAGTTCATTGAGTGTCTTAGATGGGGTCCGATCGAGATCAACATGACAATCTTCCTGTCATCTTCTTTCCAGGCCAAGGAGAACCTAGGTCACTGTTTGGAGGGAGATTTCCTAATTAAGGGACGAACCCTCTACCATCTTGATCGAGATCCCGGAGACAACAATTAAAGAAAAAGAAAATCCAAAGAACATTTCCGAAAGCTCGTCCGAATCACCAACTATCTGGAGGATCATGTCTGGACGAATGATCTTCAACAGACCTACTTTCACGTTGGCAAATCACTTCAAGCCATTGTACATGAGTCGGCAAAATACCAATAAAGTTCACGATTACAGTTATAGATAACTGTTAGATGAATAAACGGTTACGGGAATAACCGTTTACCTGTGAAATTAAAATGAGTGATTATGGATATTACTCCCGGTTATAAACACCCTTTTAGCCGTTTATGTTTATATATGTAAAATAAAAAAAATAAAAAATAAAAAATAAAAAATAAAAAAAAACTAAAACCCTAAATTAAGAAATTTTTAGGTCGGAAGTTCTCACTGATTACGAGTTCGAGTTTATTTATCATGCATTGCATGCTAAACATATTTTGGTTGGAAGGGATGGAGGGCCTCTTGTCTATTAATTTTAGAGCGACGGTCTCAAGTTTAGTGATGTCTGATTAGTGTTTTCTTAGTCTTGCTAATCGCGGTTATAAATCAATGTTTCATGATCATGTGTATGGATGCTGCAGTAATTAATTTCCAAATTCTAATTACGGTTATAAATTAGTGTTTGATGTTCAGGTGCTGGGCTACTAAGAAAAATCTCATCAATTTGTTGTCAAATATGACCATGTTTAATTGTCTAAAACAGAAAATTATGACAATTTTTTTTTTTAATTTTTAAGTTGTTAAAAAAACATGTAGATAGGTAAAAAAAATGGTAAATGGACAAAGAAAAATGGATAAACGGATATATGCTGTTACGGTTAAATAGATACGCAATTATGAGTGTGTTTAACCGTTTATAAACTGTTATGGGTATAAGTATAATTATTTATACAATTATCCAATAGATAAATGGTTATGCAAATAAAAGATTAAATAATTATAAATAAATAATTGCGGTTACCACCTGTCATAAGTGTTACCCATCACCGACCATTTGGACGGGGTGCCCTTCATAATTGGTTGTATATTTACTATGCGGATATTTGACTTTCAAGTCACTGCTATATTGGCCAGTTGTGTCAATAATAAAAAGATGACATATTCCAAGTCAATGGTAGACTAAGTTGGTTTATTGATTTTCTCTTTATTCTCTTTAATAATCGATTTATAAATTCTTTTAAAAAATGAACAGGTACTGCCGCGGAGCACAGTACTAATTGCAACTAAGAGTCTAAGACTATATATAAAATTGTGTGGTTGAAATTAAATCACAAACCACATAATCTCAACCATATAATTTTATTAAAGTCAAATCTAACGGTCAAAATGATGTCTTCATTTTTTTTTTTTAAATGAAGACCCCTCTTCTTAAAGAATTCCTATAATATATATGTTAGATATGTTAGATATCAATCTCTTCCCCATTATTTTCCAAAATGTATCCCAACCATTTTTCGTATCACTTTCATTATGAGAATCGTGTAAAACTTATGAAATAATTGGAAAAAATATTGGAAGAAATTGATATTATACTATAAAACTAGTTGATAATATGAAAAGTAGTCACAACTAATAATAAGCATATTTACACATGCAATATCCCTTATTTTTTGGATATGAGATGCATACTCTCAACAGGTGTGATTATGTGCATTATTATACTCCAACGTAATTGACTAAATAAGTAACAACTTAGTACTACGACCTAGTAGTATTATTCTTCACTTATAAGTAAGAAGTCTTAAGTTCGAATTTCGTAGATGACGAGTTCAATATCTTGAGTGTAAATATATCGTTATATTAAAAAAAAAAAAAAACTAATTAATTAATATTTTCTAATAAAAATAGTGAAATTTAAATGTCATAACAGTTTAGAATTCACTCCTAAAATATAAGTATATCATATAATTTCATTTCATGGAGCATGAATTAGCACAATAATTATTTAATAATTTTATGTTAGAAGTACACTTGGGCATCCCAAATGAAAAAGAAAATGGCTTCTTGTGATGACTTCAAACTATAAATAACCATATCATTCAGAACTAGCTGAAGGCCATATATTGTATTGTATACGAGCCAATATATAACCCTAGCAGAAGGACAAACTCACCAGAAAGGTAGAATAGCAGCAAATGGAAGGTAAAAAAAGCGAGTTATATTTTGTTTTCATGAACTATGATCCTCAGTACGAACGCCTTCGAGCGGATCGGTTAGTACTATAAACTTCTCTTTACTACTTATTTAATGTATAATTTTACCACATTTTATACTTTGCTTCATACAAATAAATTATGCTAATTATCTATAATATATATATAGAACAAAGGGAGGAGCAAATGAGCTAGATTTGTACCTAAGCCGGAAGCATGACCAGCTGTTGTCAAGAACCCTTCAGCCAGGAAGCTACAAGAAGACATTGTCTCTCGTCATTGTTGATGGGTTTTCTGTGGAAATTACTGAGGACCAGGTCTGATTAATTTAAAAAAATTAATAATGCACCATTGATTATTGATTAGTGTTAGTATTTTTCTGTTGTGGGTTGAGTTTAATAATCTTTTTCCTTTTCCTGTTTTGTTTTTGTCAGGCCAGTGTGCTTAGATCTGCAAAAGAAGTGAGACTGGTGGAGAAAAATCAAGAGCTTGCTTAATGTAGCAGACAGAAGAGGCTTAGAAAGTGTGAACGGGAAATGGGTTCCTATGGGAACTTCCGTGGCTGCAGGTTGATTGGGGTGTGATTTTGGGT
This sequence comes from Pyrus communis, assembly GCF_041283825.1. Lineage (NCBI taxonomy): Eukaryota > Viridiplantae > Streptophyta > Magnoliopsida > Rosales > Rosaceae > Pyrus > Pyrus communis. Next base: position 9,409,775 of record NC_142578.1, read on the forward strand.
CAACCTAAAGATAATAATTAACGATAATATTTCTGGGAAAATCTAGGAAGATTTGTATGAGAACTCAATCAGTTTACGGATGCTAGCAATATAATATCACCTATTTAGCTGAAGCTTTTGGAGTTGTGATAACTCTCTCTCTCTCTCTCTCTCTCTCTCTCTCTCTCTCTCTCTCTCTCTCTGGCATCCAGTGAGTTCTCACCTTATAAAACCATTCTCATTACTGAGTTAACTATTACACTAAAGGAGGTATATAATAGTTATTGGTTGTCTGTCATGTATTATTTCTCGCTTTGGAATAAATCGATCTCGTTTTCGTTGGTTTCTGGCTTAATATCCGTTGTGAGAGATAAGTTTATTTGCAAGAGTTTTTCTCTTCATATATATAAATAAGAATTTCTATTTCATTTTATCTTTAATATTGGGAGAGTATAGAATTGAATTGAATTTTAACCACTTAAACTATTCCTTATGTAAATGAAATGAAAGAAAATACAACAGAATTCGATTCTAATCAGATCCATATATGTAATTCTCAATATTGGTATGATCAAACTCGTTTTACTAGTAAGATCATAAGGGTTCGGCGGCTACTTCCCTAATTCATCCTCTCATAACCTACTAAGCTTAAACATCATTATACCATCCATCCGTTAGATATAGCAATTAATGATGATTAAACTCGTTTTAGTCTCCCCTCACATGGGTTTTGTTTGGTTTAATAAGAGGCCAATTAAGCACTTGTATATGAGACTATATCCTAGTATATATTGTGCTTATTAGTTTATTGAAACAGTCCCGTGAGTGTATTTTAACAGCCACTCAAACGAGTCACCACATAAATAAATAAATAAAGAAGAAATAAATACCAAAAAGAGAGGAAAGAAGAGAGATTCCTTCCTCCTATAATTTGAGCAGGAACAGGAAATGGTGGCCCTGGACTCCCACCACCACCAGCAGCTGCAACTTTATCTAGTTAAGGTAATAAAGGGAGCATGGCAGATATGGTGGTACGACTTCCATTTTTCAACAAAGTTTTGAGAGACCCTGACATATTTCATGTGCATCAGTGCATGTACCACTTCACAGTTCAATTCACTCAGAGTACTGACCCTTGACTCATCACTTGTCCACATGCTGCAATATTATATACGATACTAGCTTCCTTTGTACCCATTAGGCCGATAAATTATTGTATGGTATTAAAATTCAATGTGGGGTAAGCAATAGATTCATATTATAATATTATAGGCTAAATAATTAAAATGGTCTCTGAGATTTGTATAACACATTATTTTAGTCCCTGAGATTCAAAATTAATAGAAATGGTCCCTGAGATTATCCACCATCCATCATTTTGATCCTTCCGTTAAAGTTTTGTTAAGTGTTCCGGAGCTCTTGACTAGAAGTTTGGATAATTTTCAAAGCTTCGTAACTCAATCGTTTCTTAACCAAATTTGACCCATAATATATCAAAATAAAGATAGGAAAGTGTACAACAAGATTATACCTACTTGGAAGCCCAATGGTTGTCGGAGATGGCAGAAAAATAGCCTGAAACGTGACTAGTCTGCGGAAAAATTGAAAAACTCGCTGGAAACTGGGTAAACTTTAAACGTTCATAACTTCTTCAATACTCAACGAAATCCAGTTATTCAAAAACGAAAATCATACTTCTCAACAAGATAAAGACAATAGTACCTTTATTGATGGCCAAATCGCGATGGTTTGGCCAGAAAATGGCTCGAAAGTGGCTGTCTTGGTCTCGAGTTAGCCACTTTCGAACTGTTTTCCAGCCAAAACAAGGCTATTTAGCCTTCAAAAAAGGTACCATACTCTTTGGCTCATTGAGAAGTTATGAACGTTTAAAGTTTACCCAGTTTCCAGCGAGTTTTCCAGTTTTCCCGCTGATCACTCACCTTTCAGGCTATTTTCCAGCCATCTCCAGCAACCATTGAGCTTACAAATAAGTATAATCTTGTCGTACACTTTCCTATCTTCATTTTGATATATTATGGGTCAAATTTGGTTAAGAAACGATTGAATTACAAAGCTTTGAAAATTGCCTAAACTTCCGACCAAGAGCTCTCGGACACTTAACGGAGTTTTTAACGGAATGACCAAAATGATAGATGGTGGACGATCTCAGGGACCATTTCTATTGATTTTCAATCTCAGGGACCAAAGTGATGTGTTATGCAAATCTCAAGAACCATTTTACCTATTTACCCTAATATCATAGTAAGTGAATTGGTTATTAATATTTTTTTTTTTTTTTGATAAAGCGAACTGGTTATTAATATTAAGCTCTAAAGTTTGCACGTCTTTTATTTATATTATACTATGTGACAATATTATTCGAGCATCATTCAGCAACTTTTCCACTAGTCACCTTCATTTTACAATTGTATGTTTATCCTCGTTACTAAAGTACTAATTTCATTTCACATATATAACATCTCTAACTCCTTTTGGGAAAACATAATAATCAAATACTCAAAGAAAAAATATATTTTCCCACTCTTGAAACGTGAAAGTTGCTAGTTGAGCAATGAAATTGATGGAATACCAAATATACGCAGTTCACTTGCATTAAGGATGCCATTAGCTAGGAAAAAAAGGTACTTTGTCTTGTAGTGAAAAGATTTCATACATGTAATAATTTCGTTGCCGTAGCTTTTAGTCAATGGAGGTTCTTTGGGATAGATTAGTCGGGCAAAACCCATCGCATGAAATCTTAAAGTGATGAAAACACAATTCTGTCGAGCAAAACAGAGTTAACCCAACAAATATATTCGTTAGGCGAACATGTGCTGACCAAATTGATCCGATGGAATCATCTTGCCTGACAAAGATATATGTTGGCCATCAAAGAATTAAATAATGTAATGACCTTGACCTGACGAAAAAGTCATGAGGGCAACTCTAATAACCAAATTTAAAATATAATATAACTTTTGTGCGTCGGGCTAGTATTTTCTAATTAAAAAACAATATTTAAAATATTATAATAAATAATAAATATTTTAAATTGATAATCAGGTTTGTTCATCGTAGTTTTATAGGGTTTGAGGATTGTATTTGTAAAAAATCAACAAAATCAGAGTTAAAACAACCATTAAATCATGATTTTTCATTTCTAGCCATTGAATGATTTTATTCCGTTACTTAATCTTTGAACATTTATTTTTATTGATTCTTGGCGTATGACATCTCAAAGTATATGCAAACATGTTTATATCTCTTCCAACTACTAGTTCTAATATTACCATTATAAATCTTATGCACGCTGCGAACGCCCACTTTTGGCTACCAAGCTCCTTCCTTTGCTCGCACTTATTCTCTAATTTTTACCACCAATGCTACTCCCTAGTTCTCCATAATTGAAGCAAATAATAGGGGCAGTTTGATGGAAGTTCGTTGGGAAAGGTTGGTTGCCCTAAACCATAATTAAGCCTTTCACAACGGAGAGAAACAGTGAGCCGACGAAACAGTTCGTCAGTTAAAGCTGACCAAGTTGACGAACTAGTTTTTTGTTATGCAAACCTTCAGGTATTACGTGCCATTTTATTTTTCTTGGTGCCAAGAACTTGCTTGATGAATGTAACCTTGCCCAACGAACTTGTTCCGTCTCGTAAAAGGTTTCCATAAACCCTTTGCCCTATCAACTGAAAAATCCGTCGGGTAAAATTCATGGAGAGCCAAATTGCAAATTCAGCAGGAAACCTGTATGTAAAACGGAAGGGCACAAACCCGCCTCTCTACTCCCTTCGACTCAAGTCTTGAAAGGAGCAAGTACTGTATACACAAAGTACGCCATCATAGTATTACAAATTCACATAATTTATTACATGTGTAATACTGAATCTTATATATGTTCACTAATTGGGGTTTAGAATTTGAATACTATAAGTTATAAGGTAATGCTAGGTAGACCAAAAAAATTTGATCTCCCTAATAGTACCACTACAAGCAATATGAAATCATGTTTACATGACATATATGCATGTGGTGTATTGATGGATATTTTCAGATAAGCATGTTTCGTATGATCAGCATAACTTGAGCAATGCCATGGATGAAGAATAAGTGTATAAATATGTATACTTCTCATCGGGCAAATGATTACTATGTGACAATCCATACTTTTATATAATTGACATGTATATATCTGATTGTTAGAGTGAGAGTTAGTTCTTCGGTAAAAAACAGTCTCCTCCTCCACCTCCTCCTTTATTCTTCTTTCTTCTCTGTTTCTGACATGCAAAACAGTCTTCTCATCCTTCTTCTTTGTTCCTCTTTCGTTCACCAATCTCGACGGAGCTCAAAGTTGCAGATTACAAAAGGAAGGCGCCCCACCCGCCGGGGGGGGGGGGGGGGGGGGGGGGGGGAGGGGGGGGGTGTGGGGTGGTGAAGTTGGGCGGGGCGGGGCGCGCTGGGTAAAAAATGATAATAGTAAGCATCACTAACCTTTCCAAAAGCAACTTTCAAAAACATCTGGGATGCTTGACCATTGATTACCGCCATCAAATGCCATTGCCATGTAATAATCAAGGCACTTTTTGTTTACTGACCCTCAAGCCTTCGAGATTTGCCATGTATGGCATTCGTCGAAGCCCTTGAGGGAGAGTGAGCAACAAAAATACCTTGGGGTCTTTTTGTCCGTCGATGAAATTCAAAGCCTGCTACAAATTAAGGCAAAAACCTTCACAGCCTGAAATGCTAAAATATACCATATATCCCCTCAAAACTAAGGAACTTGGTATAACATTGTTGCCTTAAGCTGAGAAGCCCTTGAGAGAGAGTGAGCAGTCACTGCTTGTAATAAAATTCAATTGAACTCCAACTCCCTTGCTTGTTGCCTTTGCCTTATTTGTTGAAGAGAGGATGGCTTAGAAGCCCTTTTATAGATCTTCAAGCCACACCAAAAAAAAAAAAAAATACACAAAGGGTATGTGGTGAAAATTGAGCATTATAGTGATTAGTCTATATCAGCAGTGGGGTATGCATATCTTGGCACTTGACCTTTGGTGGCAAAATCAGATCCTCCCGCTTCCTACGATCTTCATGATCTCTTCTTAATTAAATAAATGACATATAAGTAATGCAATGAACCAATCCAAGGTGGATTTCTCACAACAAACGAGACTTTATTCAAGCAAGTGACTCTTTACCACAATCTGGTAGAGAAGAATGTTGCCCTTGCACCAAGGCGTGAGTTCTAACCCCATCGGCTCCGTAATCTTGTTGAATTATTAGAGAGACGGGTCCACTTTCAACAACACTGATATTGTTCTCAACATAGTACTTATCACTTGCACAATTTGTCAGATATGGGGTTTTATCACAAAAGGCCTTGTGTTAGTTGGAGTGGGGTTAGAATATTTAAACTCTTTTTTTCTCATAAATACGGTCAATGTGAGATAATTTAACAAATCTAACATCTAATTTAACAAATCTATTGTTTGACCCAAAAAAAAAAAAAAAAAACAGAGAGAGAGAGAGGCTTTATTCAAGGGGTCCTAGTTAAATAAAGCAATTTGTATGAAGAAAATGATTTCTACACTTTTTTTTTCTTTCTTTACGTGCACTTTGCTGTATTGTGGACCCTTAATTCTCTTTTAATATATTCAATCTAGATATCAAAAAAGATACATATAAATGCAAAGCAAAGAAGCGTCGAAAATCACTTTCCTAACAACTTGAACTTTTTGTGATCATAAACAAGAGAGAGAGAGAGAGAGAGAGAGAGAGAGAGAGAGAGAAATTTGTCCCTTACGAACCTTGACAATGCAATTAGGCTTATCTTTAACAAAAAACAGAATAAATGAAAGCAGCATATAAGGACCTTATAGGCATCAGAACCTTATCTTTGATCTGATTCATTAAGGCTAGGGGTCAATGAAGATATATATTTAAATACTGTTTGACATTCCTTCTATCCCACCTTCTATAGTAATCTTAGCTTTTTGTTTGCTTTATATCTCCACAGCCTATGCCATATCCCTATTGGATCCTGATTTTCTAGAATGATCGGCCACAGTTCTCTAAAGCAATTAGCACGTGCCCAAATGGTTTCTGATGCCACTGATGACAAGATATTGTGTTACCTCATATATCGAGGGAGGGATACCGAAATTGTTCTATATTGTCGAAGAAAACTAAGGGCGGAGAACATTTATTTTTCATCGGACAATACGAGCTGGATGCCATTTAAATTTCTTTTAAATCGAATCCAATCCATGTCTTAGTTGAAGATGTCCCAACTACCACACATTTTCCAAGGCCTAATTGACAAAGAGCAAACTAGATATAGGTTATTTTGTGAGTCTTATTAAGAATAGTCCACTTATTGATACAAGTACAATGATTGTGATTTCATGCAAATGTTCTAAAAAGCAGTTTAGGTGGCATTAGGTGGTTGCTAGTCGCCGGAATTAATCTATAATGGGGAGGAAAATCGGGAAGGAGATTAAGCAGGCGCCGGGGCTTAGGCACCCTAGGCGAGCAATTGGGTGGCCTAAGCGGTCAGGGTGTTTCAATTTTTTAGTTTTATTTTTTCGAACTTGAGAAAGGAGGAATGCAAAGCATCTGTGTTCTTGGTTCCAAATTCCAGTGAAGAAGATGAGAGGAACAAGAGGAGTGAAAATGAGTTTCCCTCTTTTCCATTCCCATCCCACATGATCATTCTCATCTAAGGATGGTAATTCTAATTGTTAAACCCAATAATCGTGAATAACCGTCTAAATAGAACGAATTTGGGTATGAAACTTCGGGTGTATTTTGGATGTGATGAAAAACCGTGAACATTATTCGATTATGGTTTTGGATATGTTTATAGGGTTTTCCGATCCATATCGGTACTGGAATAATATGTAATATAATTTATATATAATATTATATATATATATATATATATTCATTATTCATCGAACCCATTACCTTAAGAATACGAAAGTTGCATTGTGTGAGTTTTGTGGGAAAGTTCAAAAGGTTTGAATCAAAATCAATGAAAATTCAATGGTGCTTATGGGAGATATCAAATATCAACCAACATCATTAATGTTTTAAATTCAATCCTTTCTTTTTTTATACTCCACAAGAATCGTTTCTTGAATCATTTTATACATCAAATATTTAATCATGAAATTAATATATTTTATACTAAATTATAAAATATATTTTATTCTAAATTGAATCCTTTTATTTTTATACTAAATTATAAAGCGTCAATTGAACGAATTTATTGTTTGTATTGACGAAGATAGATATAACCGTTAACGAATAGGAAATCTATTATCCAGTGGCTATGGTTATCGATAATCCCCAATGGTTGATTTACGGTTATAGGTATGGTAAATTTTCGTGGTTATAAGAATTTATATGGCATTTCCGTCCCCAAACCAAACCGTCCTCACCTTTTTTTTATTTAATTTTTTTAATTGTTGTCCAATCAAGTTGGGACAACTAGCATCCTAATTAACACAGCCTGAACATGTAAGTTTTGTGTGGCGCCCCACCTCCCTTCTTTGTATCCCAATGTTCCACTTAGTGAAAATAAAATTTACAAAAAGTGAGAAAATATAAATGGTTTTGGTCGTTAAAGTTTTTTTTGGTGACGATTTTCACACTGTTTTTATTGCTAAAGAGGTTGTTCAAATCAGCAACTGTTTCTGGGTAACTATTTTGTCAAGGAAAAGCAATTTTATTTGGAGAAAAACGTGGATGAGAGAGGAAAGTGGAGGAAAAATGTGGACAACTAGTATGCCTAGCTAGTTATGAGAGAGAGAAAAAAAAAACAGTATGATTGTGTATGTGTAACTTACTATATTGCCCATAACTTTCATTTTGGTTACTTTCTTTAGTTTCATTGTAGGGTCATAGTGATTAAAGTCTGGTTAACAAAGAAGATTTTATTAAATAGTTAGTAGAGATAATGCAAGTGTTTTTTTTTTTTTTTTTTTGGGAGATTTTGGATGCGGTCCTTAGTTATAAATATTCTTTGATTGAAATCTTGTTGGTTTTTTATTTTTGATCAAGGTCCCTGAAATTAATATGATAATTTATTTCTATGTACGTTACTATATTTTTTGAATTAAAAATTAGAAATTTTAGTTGTTTATATAAATGAGATTTTAAATAAAAAAACCATACTTTGTGGGATTAAAAATATTAAAATATAAATATACTATTGTGTGTGTGTGTGTGTGTGTATAAACATGGGTACATTCATCAAAATTAACCAAAAAAGTAATCGTATCAAAATATGGGTACATTCTTTAAAATCACAAAAAATAAAAATAAATAAATAAATAAATAAATAAAGATATTAGGCTTAATAACATTAGTAAATTTCTTCGATTAAAGTTGACATGGATACATTTTAAAATCAAAGAAAAAAGAATGTACCCATATAAGTTTAAAAATGGATTAGAAAAAAATTGAATAGATTTTATATAAAAAAATTGTACATTTTACATATAACAAATTGGTATATTTAAGAATGAGTACATTTTAAGATTAAAAAGTTTTACATGAATGGGTACATATAATTAGCATGGGTACATTTAGCAAAATAAAAAGTACAAATAAAAAAAATATATGGGTACAAATACAAATAAACTTTAAAAAATATGGACACAAAAAGAAATTAATATATGGGTACAAATTTAAACTGAAAAGAAAATTTGTACAAATTAAAAAAAATTACAAATTAAAAATTGGTACAAACTAAAACTAAAAATATATGATAAAAAATTTAATCATAAATATAAATATACTAATTGTAACATTTTTAACATTAAATGAATATATTTGGAAATAAAAAAATATTTTATTATTGAAATAATTAATGATGTTATTAATACCCAAAGACCTTGATCAAAAATTAAAAATAAAAATTTTAATTAATGGTGTAGTAAAAGGAAGAATGAGAACCTAATTTCTCTTCTTTTTTTTTTTTTTATGTCTCATACCTATATCACAGATTATTTGTTAATCTACCTGTATTACATGTTTATTATTATTTACCTCTATCACATATTTTAGTTTTTTTTTTTTTTTTTTTGCACTTCGTACTCCATCACAAATTAGTTGTTTATTTTTTATTTTTTTAATAATATACTTATATCACAAGTTCAGTTCGTAAATCTACCTGCCTCTGTCAAAAATCAACTTTTTTTTTTTTTTCTACCTATATGATAGGCAGGATACTGAGTTTTTGTGTGATATTTAACTAAAAGAAATTTAGTAAAAAGTCAATAAAAACCTTACTAATGAACCATATTTTGCAGTCCTATTAGATTAGGAATGTAATTGTGTAAATTTTAGTATATCTAGGGATATCTTAGAATATTCTCTAGGGTTAGATATTATCCTATTAGAGTTGTAAATTAGGGTAAGGAATTAACCTTCCTTACTACTATAAATAAAGGCACAATGGGGTGAAATAGAACACACCTCACAATTACACATATCTCTCTTTCTCTCTACTATTGCCGCACCCCCTCTCTTTGTCCTGTATATGATCTAGTAAATTAGGCCTACAACACATTACCAACACCCTCTTAACGCTGCGCTAAAGAGAGTTTGTTCTTCAATCCGGGGAGTTTTATGTTTTAATCATTCTTTTTATGATTAATTTGTTATTTGTTGAACGTTTTAATCATTCTTTTTATTGATTCAATTTAATTTTTCTTTGTTGAACGTGATATAATGCATTAGAGATGTAATTCCGGCTTTCAGAGAATGATCTTCTACAAATTCAAAGGCTCAGTTGTTTTCTGCCAATCAGGTTTTTTTTTTTAATAAATTAAGATATTTGAAATGAACATGAAGCATGAAACCACATTCCCCATGATGCATGAACCCCCTATATTTATATTTTCCTTTCAATTATATATATTGCATATGTGTTCGTATATTTTGTCAATATATATATATACATATATATATATATATATTTGTTCATGCAATATGCAATTATGCTATGTGGAATTTGTGAGTCAAAGTATCGAAATTAATTTAGAAGCAATTAGGGTTTTTAACATTAGAAATTAGGGGGGGGAAAGAAAAAAAAAACAAAACAAAACAAAATTTGGGATTTTTTTTTCTGGGATTCCACATCGCAACATTGAACCAGCTGACTTACAGCCAAGCCACCACAGAACGGCATCATTCCAATGCCATGGACCGACAACCAGGCCTTGGCTTGGGTTGAAATTCGCACGGGCCTGAAGCCCAGAGTCCACCAGCAGTCCTGTAAGCCTTGCTAGGCTCTATCCTTGCTCTAGCTCGCCTACAGTAAGTTTTGCTTGCTAGGTTCGCTTTTCTATCTTGACCCGCGATTACCAAAGCCAGCCCTTATGGCTGGGCTTGCTTTGCCATAGCCCAAAACGAAGCCAACCTTTGGCTGGGCTTTATGCGCATCCATCCAGGCTAGTCTTTGAGCTGGGCATATGCTCCCCGTGCCCTTTGTGGCCCAAAACCAACAGCTTGGCTGCTGGGCTCCTTCCCTAAACCGGCCTGTGACCTACAGCCACACATGGGCTCCCTTGGCAGCCTACCACAAGGCCCACTAAGCCCTTTACAGCATTGCCTTACACACGACAGCCAGCCCACCGAGTTGGGCTGTAATTTTTTCGAACTCAATGCCCTGTTTTTGGCATTCCCACTTCATAACCATACTCCTATAATTTTTGGGATGTTATTGGTTAACGTTTATCAAGCTATGATTTTATTATTGCTTGGCCCGAAGCCAAAAATTCAAGCTAATATTAACCTGAATGTTATTATTTTGCTTTTACGATCAAACCTAGATGGTTACGATCTATTGAATTAATTAAAGTGACCAGCAGTCTATTAATTTGACAATTAATCCAAAATTATTGGCCTCAAATTCAGTTTTTGGCAATTAAAGATTCAATAAATTATTTCTTTCTTTGAACCGTTGACTCACTTTCGTAGTCCCTAAGCACTCACACTTGCGTTCCTGAAGCAACTCAAATCCACTACACTTAGTTGTATATTGTATTATGTGTTCTTACAGGTACCTTTTTTTATGAACTGGAAGTTCATAACTAAACTCGAACTTGTAGTTTCGAATTCAGTGCCCTTGAAACTCGAAGTTTTCATAAAACAATACACCCATGAAAACCCGACGTTTTTCATGTAAACCATGTCTTGGAACCCAAATATTCTAACTTTGATGCTTATGGATATCTTGTTTCCATATCACCGATCACAATCTTGTTCCCTCCATAACAAGTTCGATTTCACTTATTTGGACGGTTCTTGACCGAAACCACTTTATGTGGGTACAAGACGTGAATCTCCACTTGACTATCAAAAAGCTAAGAAACCATTGAAGCCAACAATGGCATGGAAAAGCTGAATAAGGGATTTCAAACGCATTACAAACGGAAATACCTCCTAAACGAGGATTTCATGGCTCTTTAGCTCGCTTCGACGGACTGTTTAATCATGAAAGATATCGCCTGAAGCACACCATGATTACGTCTATGAATGAGTACAATTCTGAAGTTTATAAATCCGATCGAATTTTGACTGGAGAATACTTTTCTCATCCTTCCATGTGAAAAAGGTATAGACCCAGCCTCGGCTAGAGTCTATCGAACGGAAGTTTACCAAATTCTCAGATCTGATTACTACTATAAATGTGAGAAAAAGGTATAGACCCAATCTCCGCTAGAGTATACTAAACGATATAGACCCAGCTCGGTTGGAGTCTACTGAATGGCTTAACCCAGTTCGGTTAAGGCCTACCGAATGGTTATTCCCAATTTTGGATGGGGCTCACCGAGTGGTATTGCTTTGCTTCATGATAGGAGCATATTCATGCGACTTAAATGGCTTGTTCTCGTACATTTACGTTATGTTTCTTTAGTTATTTTAGTTCTTTATGCTTCTTTTGTGTGTTTTCAGGTTCTAAGGGCTTAGGGAGCAAGAAAGTGCATTTTGAGGCCATTTGGAGCATTTTTGGGCATGGATTGGATAGCTTATCCATGGAGCCAAAGTTTGGACGAATTTGAAGGCCTTATTTTCACTTTGGACATAAAACAAAGGGCCTAGCCCATTCTCTCTTATTCTATCCCTTATAGCCATGCAAAGAACCATCCATTCCATCAAAAACAATCCATCAATTCACATGCAAAACCACCATTAACATACATGCACCCAAACAAAGCCAACCTAGCTAACCCTACATGCATTATTTATTAGCATCTTTACAAGACATTATCATTGCATAACATTCCACTTCCACCTCTTTCCAACCTAATTCACATGCATATCAACCCTACATACATTAATTAGTCATTCTTTTCATATTACACTCAAATGCATTCACATGCAGTTCAAGAAGCAAAACAACATTGTGCCGTGAGCTTCCCTTGCATTTTCAGCTTTCCTCCTTGCATTCACATGCATAACCAACCTAGTGTCACTCCCATTCATTCCCTTTAATTATTTAGCCATTATCATACATTTATTCTCCCATAAACAACCCAACAATGCCGTGAGTTCCCACTCCCATTTCCAACTTTCCATAACTTTTCCTAGTTGTTTTATTACATACATTCCCCCTTCATTATTCCAAACACATGCACCCATAATCATTCATCCCCTCCTAGCTGCAATATTCCCTCTTTTGTTCCCCCATTTCACCTATAAATAAGCATCCAACACTCCTCAAAATTCATTCACTCTTCCATACACATTTTCAGTTACAAACACTTCCATTTTCTGTGCAGTTTTTCTCCTTCATTGCAGCCACTATCCAACCACTTCCCATCCCTCCAAAACACTTCACATAATCCCCAAAGCTCACCTTAGACCTTGTGCTACAACAACGAGGAAGAAAAGAGTGCTTAAACGTTCATACAATTCAAGTTTGAGTTGTTGGAATGTTTAGGTGTTTCTTTGATTTCAAAGTTTAAATTTAATTCTCTTTGTTTTGTACGTATGAGAAGGGAAGAGAAGAGTGCCTAAACGTTCATACAATTCACGTTTGAGTTGTTGGAATGTTTAGGTGTTTCTTTGATTTCAAAGTTATGAGGAACTAAACCCCCTTTAGCTAGGGGGTGATTCGAAACTATGTTTATATTTGCATTTTGAATTGATTACGTTTGGTTGGAATTTCATAAGTTGTGGATTCAATTCGTTTAACTGTTTGATTGATAACTTATTTATGTATGTTCATTGAGATTGCAAGCTTAATTTTCATGCATAAATATGACGCTAGAATATAAGTGAATTTCACCTAATCGTTATGAACTTATATTCACAAGTAGTAGAGGTTGCTTATAAACAATCGCGTTAAACGAATTCTTGGCATAAGTTTCATGCGTATTCCATAGTAACGAATGCCTCGTCGATGTTTATGATTTCCGTTGAACTTAATGATCTTGGTTAAATGTCTCTATCATGCGTATTCCATAGTTAGGGACTTTGATTAAGAATAATTTGGTTGTAATGCGTATTCCATTCAATCCAACGAATTTAGGGAAATCTGAAAGTTAATCTAAGCGGATCTAATTAACTTGGAGCATTGAGTTTCACAACTTATCGAAAGACCAACTGAGAATCAATTTTGTTTGCAAGTGTAACATGTGTGGAGAAGAACCCCTTGGCTATTCCATCATCCATATTTTTATCACATTCATATTTACATTTTGCCTTTAATTATATTCTGTCTTTTTAATTTAATATCGTCCAACCACAATTCCCCCCCTATTTTGTTAAGTCTTAATCATTCGTATTTGTTTTATTTTTGTATCTTTAAGCTTTTGGAGTCATAAACAATTGCAAATTCGTCTAAATCAGGTTCTAGCTTCTATTTGAGTCAATTTGATTGTTTTAGACAATTTGAGTTTTTCAAAGCCATTCTGAGTCATAGTAGTCTTGTTAAGAGTATTTTAATTTAGTTTTTATGTTTTTAAGTCAATTTAGAAGGTTTTAGCAAGCCCTCCTAATCCCCGGTCTAGAACGATCCCTCACTTATCCATTCTACTACAATTGTCAAACGAGGGTTTAATTTGAGTGTCAAGTAATTCTCGCATCAAATTTTGGCGCCGTTGCCGGGGATTAGCAACTTTGCTAATCCTTTGTCTTTATTTTTATATTTTGTTTTTCGTGCATTCTTATTTCAGATTCTTAGTTTGTTTGTTTCCTTGTTTTTTAGGTACTGTGTATGACTCGTAGCTCTCGGCCTATTATAGAGAACATCTCCGACTTTGACGGTGATTTTGAACGCACTTTGAGGAGAACGAGGAGTCAACAAGAGCCACCACAACCTCCACCACAACCTGGGCTTGAAGAAGAAGAAGTAGGTGTAGAAGAAAAGCCCACGGATCAGATTTTTGAAGAAGAACAAGCCATGGCAGCAGATAATAGAACCATCAAGGAGCTTTCGGCCTCGGGTTTGGATAATGCATTGCCTCTTTGTATCCAATACCCCACGGCTGCAGAGGGGAAAACTGAGGAATTTGAACTCAAGTCCAGTTTGTTACACCATATTCCGAAGTTCCATGGCTTGTCTATGGAAGACCCCAACAAACACTTGAAGGAGTTCGAGGTGGTTTGTTCGAGCATGACCCCCGTCAATGTGGATGAGAGTATATTGAAGATGAAGGCCTTTCCATTTTCACTTATGGACAAGGCCAAAGATTGGCTCTACGAACTAGCCCCGGGAACTGTGACTTCGTGGGAGAGTATGAAGCGTGCTTTCTTGGAGAAATTCTTCCCTACTTCGAGAGTGATTCTCCTACGGAAGAAAATTAGTGGTATTCAACAGAATCATGGTGAGACATTCCCGGCTTATTATGAGCGCTTCAAGGGCCTTGTAGCTTCATGTCCTCAACATCAAATGAAGGAGGAACTTCTCCTTCAATATTTCTATGAGGGCCTCCTTCCTATCGAACGTCAAATGCTTGATGCATCAGCGGGAGGAGCATTGGTGGACAAAACACCAAGGGATGCCAAGATTCTCATAGCCAACCGAGCGCTCAACGCTCAACAATATGAAGGAGTGGGCCAAAGGGAAGCCCCACGGCAACAAAGTATAAATGAGGTGAGTGCTATTTCTGAAATTCAATCACAACTTGCTAATCTTAATTCTCTTGTTTCTCAGGTTGTGATTGGTCCAAAAGCACAAGAACACCAAGTTTGTGGCGTGTGCTCAATTCAAGGGCATCCATCCGACAAGTGCCCTCAACTAATCGAGAATGGTGGTTGGGAATCTGCCAATGCAATTGGTTTCCAAGGACAAAATCAAAACAACCCATACTCGAACACTTACAATGCCGGATGGAGGGACCATCCAAACTTCAAATGGAGGGAGCCACAACAAGCTGCCCAACAAGGAGGCTTTAGGCCAAACCCCCCTGGTTTTTATTCCAAGCCGTATGCACCCCAACAATCCCAACAACCTTCGGCATCATCTCATTCAGGTACGTCTTTGGAAAGTAATCAAGCTATGCAATTACTAACCTCTATTTCGCAGGGGTTGCAAAATCAAAACAACCGGATAGAAAATAACGAGAAGGAGATGATGGATATGAAGAAACAAATAGGGCAGATTTCTGAGTTCCTTGGACAGATTAGAGAGCAAGGAAAGCTTCCTAGCTCAACCACAGTCAATCCAAAGGGAGGATTCGAATCCGCCAAGGCCATCACCCTAAGGGGTGGAAAAGAAGTTGGGACCGAGCCAAACAATCCCACATCTGCCCAGAAAGTAGATGAAGAGAAGACACAACCTGAGGCAGATCACCCTAACTCGGCCAAATCAGGTAATTTAAGTTCAAATTCATGTACTTCACGTCCTAATCTGCCCAATGTACCTTTTCCTCGTAGGTTCATGCAAGAAAAAAAGGAAGAAAGCGAGAAGGACATTCTTGAAACGTTCCGGAAGGTGCAAGTGAACATACCACTTCTCGATGCAATCAAACAGGTTCCAAAGTATGCTAAATTCCTCAAGGACCTATGCAATACAAAGAGAAGAAGGGAAAACAAAGAGGTAGTGAAGGTAAGCGAGAATGTGTCCGCTGTTTTGCAACGTAAACTGCCTACCAAGTGCAAAGACCCCGGTAGTTTCACGATTCCTTGTGTGATTGGACATAATCGTTTTGAACATGCCATGCTTGATTTAGGTGCATCCATAAATGTCATGCCTTATTCGATTTATGCATCTATGAATTTGGGTGAATTAAAACAAGATGGTGTAATTATACAATTGGCCGATCGTTCTAACGCGTATCCAAAAGGAGTTTTGGAAGATGTGCTTGTGCAGGTGAACCATTTAATTTTTCCGGCTGATTTCTACGTCCTAGACATGGAGGATTCAGCCCATTCTACATCTTTGCCGATTCTCCTTGGTAGGCCATTCATGAAGACGGCCCGAACGAAGATTGATGTATACAAAGGCACCTTGACAATGGAATTCGATGGGGAAGTGATTGATTTTAATATTTCTGAAACTATGAGATATCCCGTTGATGACCATTCTTGTTTTTCCTTTGATGTTATCGATTCTTTGGCGCAGGTATACCTTGAAGAATTGAACGAGGACGCCCTGGAAACAACCATCACTAAGGCCATAGAGCGCAAAAATGAAGGATTTGGGCCAATGCAAGGCCACGACAAGGAGGAGGAATTTTTTGCAATGGGTTCTAGTGAAGAAATAATTGAGGTTGTGGCAGCCCTTGAGTCATTGCCACAACAATATGGTAAGGTTCCACTCTCACTTTCAAATTCAGTTTCCACTAAGATGCTACCTTCTGTTGTTCAGGCACCATCGCTTGAACTTAAGCCGTTGCCGGACCATTTGAAGTATGTGTTTTTGGGAGAAGGCGAAACATTGCCCGTCATCATTTCATCAAGTCTCACGGCAATGGAGGAGGAGAAGCTTGTGAGGGTGCTGCGAGAGCACAAAACGGCCATAGGGTGGACTTTGGCCGACATTAAAGGAATAAGCCCTACCACATGCATGCACCGTATACTTCTTGAGGAGGGGACTAAGCCATCCCGAGAGGCTCAACGCCGTCTCAACCCTCCGATGATGGAAGTGGTGAAGAAGGAAATAATCAAGCTTTTGGATTGCGGAGTGATCTACCCTATCTCCGATAGCCGTTGGGTCTCTCCAGTTCAAGTCGTTCCCAAGAAGTCCGGAGTAACTGTTATCAAGAATGATGAGAATGAGCTCGTGCCTACACGCATTCAGACTGGATGGCGAGTATGTATCGATTACCGGAAGCTAAATGCCATGACTAGGAAAGATCACTTTCCTTTGCCATTCATCGACCAGATGCTCGAAAGGTTAGCCGGTCATGCCTTTTACTGTTTTCTTGATGGATACTCTGGATATAACCAAATTGTGATAGCCCCGGATGATCAAGAGAAGACCACATTCACATGTCCCTTTGGAACATTTGCTTATCGTCGCATGCCATTTGGCTTATGCAACGCACCGGCCACTTTCCAAAGGTGTATGGTAAGTATATTTTCCGATTTTGTTGAAAAGATCATTGAGGTTTTCATGGATGATTTCAGTGTATTTGGGAGTTCATTTGATAATTGCTTGGATAATCTGACCTTAATTTTGAAACGATGTGTTGAAACTAACCTTGTCTTGAATTGGGAGAAATGTCACTTTATGGTGAAACAAGGTATAGTTTTAGGACATATTGTTTCAGAAAAAGGAATTGCAGTAGATAAATCGAAAATAGACCTTGTACGTCACTTACCCTCTCCTACTTCGGTTAGAGAGGTACGTTCGTTTCTTGGCCATGCAGGGTTCTATAGGCGTTTTATCAAAGACTTCTCCAAGATGTCCAACCCTCTTTGCCGATTGCTTCAAAAAGATGTGCCATTCAAGTTTGATGAAGAGTGTAATTCGGCATTTAACCAACTCAAGGAGAAGCTAGTCTCGGCCCCCATTATTGTACCTCCAGATTGGAGCCTTCCGTTCGAGCTCATGTGCGATGCATCCGACTATGCATTAGGAGCTGTTCTAGGACAAAGAAGAGACAAGCGGCCGCATGTCATATACTATGCCTCTCGGACTCTCAATGATGCCCAATTGAACTACTCCACGACGGAAAAAGAACTTCTAGCTGTGGTTTTTGCTTTAGATAAATTCCGTTCATATTTAATTGGTACTAAAGTAATCGTTTATTCTGATCATGCAGCTTTGAGGTACTTGCTCACAAAAAAAGAAGCAAAGCCGAGGCTTATCCGTTGGATTCTTCTTCTTCAAGAATTTGATATTGAAATCCGGGATAAGAAAGGAAGCGAGAATGTAGTGGCTGACCATTTAAGCCGAATGATCCACGAGGAGCATGAACATGCCGTGCCTATCCCTGAAACTTTTCCCGATGAGCAGCTGCTATCCATTGAGGTAAGTGAACCATGGTATGCAGATTTAGTGAATTACTTGGTGGCTAAACAAATTCCAAATGAACTAAACAAGCACCAACGTGATAAGCTTAAAAATGATGCACGTTTCTATGTTTGGGATGACCCTTATTTGTGGAAGTATTGCTCAGATCAAATTGTACGTAGATGTGTGCATGATTCTGAATTTCACTCTATTCTAAACTTTTGTCACACATATGCATGTGGTGGTCATTTTGGCACACAACGCACTGCCCTCAAGGTTCTAGAGTGTGGTTTTTATTGGCCGACTATATTTGGGGATGCTAGAACCTTTTGTATGTCTTGTGATCGTTGCCAACGAATGGGTAACATAGGTACCAAGGACCAAATGATGCAAACCCCTGTCTTTAATGTTGAAATTTTTGATGTTTGGGGCATTGATTTCATGGGGCCTTTTCCTCCATCTTATGGTTTCACTTATATCTTGCTAGCCGTTGATTATGTTTCAAAATGGGTGGAAGCAAAAGCCACCCGTACTAACAATTCTAAGGTGGTTGCAGATTTCGTGAAAACTAACATTTTTGCTAGGTTTGGAATGCCGAGAGTAATCATAAGTGATGGAGGGTCTCACTTTTGCAATCGGACCATTGAGGCGTTGCTAAGAAAGTACCATGTCAACCATAAGGTCTCCACACCTTACCATCCTCAAACAAATGGCCAAGCCGAGGTGTCTAACCGAGAAATCAAACAAATTTTGGAGAAGACCGTTGGACCAACAAGGAGGGATTGGAGCTTACGTTTAGATGATGCACTGTGGGCATATCGTACGGCATACAAAACACCCATTGGGATGTCACCTTTTCGGCTCGTCTATGGTAAGCCATGTCATTTGCCCGTAGAGTTAGAGCACAAGGCACATTGGGCCGTGAAGATTTTCAACATGGACATAGATGCAGCGGGAGTTCATAGGAAGCTCCAATTGAATGAACTTGAGGAGATTCGGAATGAAGCCTATGAGAATGCCCGGATGTACAAAACCAAGACCAAAGCATTCCATGATAAAATGATTCGAACCAAGACCTTCACAGTTGGGCAGAAAGTGTTACTTTTCAACTCTCGCCTACGGTTGTTTCCTGGTAAGTTGCGTTCTAAATGGATTGGCCCGTTTGTTGTTACTAATGTTTTCCCTCATGGTGCAGTGCAAATCAAAAGTTCAAGGACGCAGCAAGAATTCAAAGTGAATGGGCATCGATTGAAGCCCTATTACGAGATGTTTGAGGAGCATGTCGTGGAGGAGGTACCCCTCCATGCCGTGGAACCTAGTCAAGCTTAAACGGAGGTACCGTCCGGCTGCAAGACGTAAAAGAAAGCGCTACTTGGGAGGCAACCCATGCATCCGAATAGAGAAGAACTTGGAAAACCCCTTTAAGAGACTTATTTTTATTCCTTTCTTTTTCTTTACTGCCTTACTTTGCTTTCTTTCTCGTATTTGTTTATTTGCTTGCTCTGTTGTGACTTTCTGCTTAAAACATTGAGGACAAGGTTTGATTTAAGTGTGGGGGGGTAAACAATTTGTATTTGCATGAATTTCGTGGGATTTATTCACCTATCACTTAGAATGTTGTTTCTTGCTGTTTTAAGCGTTTTTAGAGTGTTTTATAGTGTCTTGGTATAAAACTTCGAAAATTTGATAAAAAATTAAAAAATAAAAAAAAAAAAAAAAAAAAAAAAAAAAAGATCTTTTGAAAAACCCAAAAATATGTGTTTTTAGAGTCATTTGAGTCATTTTGGTGTTTGTTTGTGTCTTAGCGCTACTTAGGTTGTTTAGTTGTTATTGTTTGTTTGTTTATTAATTATGTGAGTCTATGATTGTAACATTGAGAAAATGTTTGATTTATTGATAGGCACTGCTAAACAAAGAAAGATGGTGCTTCACAAAGGGTGTTTGCTTGAGGCCCCACTACGTGGCTTTACTCTTGAAGCGGAAGGCGTAGGAGCAGAAGGCATCGGAGCGGAAGGCGTAGGAACAGAAGGCGTTGGAACAGAAGGCATAGGAGCAGAAGGCATCGAAGATAGAGCATTCCAGGCCTCAATACTTGGCCAAGCGCTGGATGAGCCAGGAAAAAGTTGCCTCTGGAGGAAAGACGAGAACCTTTGACGGTCACTGTGAATCCGACCTTCAGACTCTTGCAGCTCATCAAGCTTCCTCTTCATGCCCGTCGAATAGTTGTTTGCAAGCACGTGCAAACTTCTATTCTCATACTTCAGCTGCTGGATCTCCTGCTTGAGACTTTCCACCTCTGCCATCAATGATTCCACCTGACGGGAGCGGGCAAGCAGGCGTTGGCCCATGTTGGACACAGAACTCGCACACTGAACACTAAGTGCGAGGGACTCTTGAACGGCCAGCTCATCGGACCGTCCTGACAGCAGCCTACTATCTTTCGGAGTGAGGAGGTTCCTAGCTACTATTGTAGCTGTTGTGGCGTCCTGCATCACGGAGTCTTCACCTGTGAGAGGACCGTTAGAAGAAAAGAAAGAAGGGCGCCATACGTTACCTTGACGCGGCGCGCCCGTATCACTGCTAAGGCTCAATTCCAAGCTAAGGTTCGATGAGTTTGCCATTTTTCAAAAGTGTTCAGAAAGAAGGGGTGGTTGGAGTTAATTCTCAAAGGGCCGGAGTCGATTTTTCAAGAATGGGATTTCTTCAGAGTGTATTTGTTGGGGTGATCGAGAGCTCCATAAAAAGCCATGGCGACGCGTCCACCGATTCAGAGATCCGGATTTTCCTCCGCAAATTTCGACGACGCTTTCGCGGTTTTTCAGAAAACGCGTTCAGCTTTGTCAAAAGATATCTGACAAAGCTGATAACACGTGGAGGCCATCATCTCAATTACACGTCTTTAGCCGACAAGCGCAAAGTTCGGCGACACTTTCTCAGCTTTTCAGAAGACGCGTGCAGCTTTGTCAAAAGGAGCCGCATCTGCACTACCACGTGTCGTTCAGCACTCGAAGGGGCGCCTGCTCAGAAATCGAAGAGGCGTGTTCAGAGATCGAAGAGGCGCCATTATTTCAAAAAGCCGGATTTGCGGGATCAAAACGTTTGTCGACGAAGGTAAAAAGTACCACCACTTGATATTATCTCTATATATGTCGACCTTCGTCTTTTATGGCAGGGTAAACCTGAAGAAAAATGCCCAACTCTCTCTCACCTCTGAGGGCGCACTCCCAGCAAAGCCTTTTGAATTACTCAAAATTTTCTTCTTCCCCAAAGATGATACCAGATACCTGGAGTACATATGACCCAGGAGGAAATACATGCGCTGATTCCTTCACCGCTTCTTCAAAAGCAAAGGTATCTCATATCATCAAGGTCAAAAGCAAAAGTATCTCATATCATGCTCTCTCCCTGTCTTTTTCTTTGTCCTTGTTCTTACTCGCATGGCAAAGTGAAAGAAGCAATCAGCCGGCACTTGGAGTCAGTCTTCCGATCTGGAGCCAACTGCCTGGAACCTATTCCTGATTGCTTACCTAGCGTTGCTCTCGAGTAGTCATCTTCAACGGTTGATACACTTCCAGAGAAGGGACCACTCCTGCACAGATTGAACAAAGAAACAGACAAAAGGGATAAGCTCAGACCTTCGGGGAAGACCAAAAGAATCCTCCAGCCCAGTAGCACAAAGGAAAATCAATGATGGGCGGAAACCAGTTCGAGAGTAAGCCTGTGGATCATCAAGATCAAGCCTCATTGCAATCAACAAAGAGAAGATGGAATTTACACTCCATAACCAGATTTGCGTCCCTAAACTCTTCTCTTTGTTAATTACATTTTGCCATGTTTAGTATGTTTAAGTGCTTTTTGTGTATTTACTTATGCTTTGTGTGAATCTATGCTTAAAACATTGAGGACAATGTTTGATTTAAGTGTGGGGGGGTAACTAAGTATATTTGATGCAAATTCGTTGGATTTTATCACCTATCACTTCACATGTTGTTTCTCACTGTTTTAAAACTATTTTAGTGTGTGTTGTTTTATAACTCCGAAAAGCACATAAAAATTTGAAAAATTGTTTTGAAAAGCCTAAAAAGAGTGTTTTGAGTCGTTTTTGTGAGTTTGTGTCTTAGGATACCTTCCAACACAATGTTAAGGATTTGGTTTATAATTGCATGACGGTTAGAAAGAGTTATAAACATAGAGAAAAGTTTGATTTACTCTTGGTTTATGCTTAGTTATGGTTATAATATATGACTTCACATGCAATCATAAAAGAAAAATTCGTTTTTGTAACATGCTTGAAGGAAGGAACTCAAACAAACGCTACAACCCTGTGAGACTCGAGCCATTACCTTCTTTGGAGAGTTATTTTCTGTGATTCTTTGTTTTCTAAAGTTGTTGCATGATCTCATTATTCCTTGCTTGGTTACTACTTAGAATGCAATTGTATCATGATAGAACTAAATGCTAGAACTTATATCCGTTTCATTCAAAGCATGACATTGAATTGCATAACATATATCAAGATGAAGTTGTGTAGTTGCCACCATAACCAAATAGCCTTACTTCCCATATTTCGTATTTATTGTAAGTTTTAACCCCGTTGAGCCTCGTTTAGCCTTTATTCTTTGTTAACCCACATCACCCCTTACCTAGCCTAGAGTAGGACTTTCCTATACCCTTGTTCTTAAAGGATAGTGAGCATGACTTAATTGAATTCCTTTTTATTAATATGTTGCAGAAAATAAGTGTGGGGGAAGGGATTTTTGTGTGTATGTATGTGCCTAAGTCTTAAAGGAGGCACGGGAAAAAGAAAAAAAAAAAAAAAAAAAAAAAAAAAAAAAAAAAAAAAAAGAAAAGAAAAGAAAAGAAAAAGAGTGAAAATAAGTGAGAATGGACTCACAAGTGTGATTGTTGATGAAAGGGCCCAAAAAGTTTGAATATGGCCCTAAGTGTTGTGACTTCCCCTTGGGTGTTCAAAGTTAACTTCTGCGTTCTAAAGGGAATTCTAAGTGCCTAATTCAATACTTTGCTCACTATTGCTTTAAGAACGTTTGTGTACTCTACCTTTCTTTGTTAAACCATTACCCTTAGCCCCGTTACCTCCCTCAACTTCTATCTTGAGTGTTATGTGTTTCAATTTGCGGAGTTTGAAATTGATATGAGCTTATGGAATCACTGGTTCTCATTCTAAGTAGTAGCATTCCATTCATGAGATCATACCTAAACATGCTTATTAACTCCAGAAATTGCTCTCTTTATGATACATATATGTGAGTGTTCGTTTTCATGTTTACATCAATCTTCTCACATATGACTAGATTAGGGTGTGTAGTTAGAAATTCTGAGTGAAAATCGAGTGCATATCTTGTAAGGAATTGAGCAAATTCTCTAAGGCATGTTACTACATTCAAAACATGGTTTTAAATGCTTAATTGTGAACTAGTATATGGTGACTATGATTAAGAATGTACTTAAGTGTGAAGATGACTAAAAATCTGTGAGAATGATGATTTTTAACATGTCATGTGCATTGGAAATCCCTAAGACGGTTGTTGGAAGGTTTAGGTTGTGTTTTACGTGTTTAGTGTCGTTTTGTTTATTTGTTTTTATTCTGTTTTGCTCGAGGACTAGCAAAAGCTAAGTGTGGGGGTATTTGATAGGAGCATATTCATGCGACTTAAATGGCTTGTTCTCGTACATTTACGTTATGTTTCTTTAGTTATTTTAGTTCTTTATGCTTCTTTTGTGTGTTTTCAGGTTCTAAGGGCTTAGGGAGCAAGAAAGTGCATTTTGAGGCCATTTGGAGCATTTTTGGGCATGGATTGGATAGCTTATCCATGGAGCCAAAGTTTGGACGAATTTGAAGGCCTTATTTTCACTTTGGACATAAAACAAAGGGCCTAGCCCATTCTCTCTTATTCTATCCCTTATAGCCATGCAAAGAACCATCCATTCCATCAAAAACAATCCATCAATTCACATGCAAAACCACCATTAACATACATGCACCCAAACAAAGCCAACCTAGCTAACCCTACATGCATTATTTATTAGCATCTTTACAAGACATTATCATTGCATAACATTCCACTTCCACCTCTTTCCAACCTAATTCACATGCATATCAACCCTACATACATTAATTAGTCATTCTTTTCATATTACACTCAAATGCATTCACATGCAGTTCAAGAAGCAAAACAACATTGTGCCGTGAGCTTCCCTTGCATTTTCAGCTTTCCTCCTTGCATTCACATGCATAACCAACCTAGTGTCACTCCCATTCATTCCCTTTAATTATTTAGCCATTATCATACATTTATTCTCCCATAAACAACCCAACAATGCCGTGAGTTCCCACTCCCATTTCCAACTTTCCATAACTTTTCCTAGTTGTTTTATTACATACATTCCCCCTTCATTATTCCAAACACATGCACCCATAATCATTCATCCCCTCCTAGCTGCAATATTCCCTCTTTTGTTCCCCCATTTCACCTATAAATAAGCATCCAACACTCCTCAAAATTCATTCACTCTTCCATACACATTTTCAGTTACAAACACTTCCATTTTCTGTGCAGTTTTTCTCCTTCATTGCAGCCACTATCCAACCACTTCCCATCCCTCCAAAACACTTCACATAATCCCCAAAGCTCACCTTAGACCTTGTGCTACAACAACGAGGAAGAAAAGAGTGCTTAAACGTTCATACAATTCAAGTTTGAGTTGTTGGAATGTTTAGGTGTTTCTTTGATTTCAAAGTTTAAATTTAATTCTCTTTGTTTTGTACGTATGAGAAGGGAAGAGAAGAGTGCCTAAACGTTCATACAATTCACGTTTGAGTTGTTGGAATGTTTAGGTGTTTCTTTGATTTCAAAGTTATGAGGAACTAAACCCCCTTTAGCTAGGGGGTGATTCGAAACTATGTTTATATTTGCATTTTGAATTGATTACGTTTGGTTGGAATTTCATAAGTTGTGGATTCAATTCGTTTAACTGTTTGATTGATAACTTATTTATGTATGTTCATTGAGATTGCAAGCTTAATTTTCATGCATAAATATGACGCTAGAATATAAGTGAATTTCACCTAATCGTTATGAACTTATATTCACAAGTAGTAGAGGTTGCTTATAAACAATCGCGTTAAACGAATTCTTGGCATAAGTTTCATGCGTATTCCATAGTAACGAATGCCTCGTCGATGTTTATGATTTCCGTTGAACTTAATGATCTTGGTTAAATGTCTCTATCATGCGTATTCCATAGTTAGGGACTTTGATTAAGAATAATTTGGTTGTAATGCGTATTCCATTCAATCCAACGAATTTAGGGAAATCTGAAAGTTAATCTAAGCGGATCTAATTAACTTGGAGCATTGAGTTTCACAACTTATCGAAAGACCAACTGAGAATCAATTTTGTTTGCAAGTGTAACATGTGTGGAGAAGAACCCCTTGGCTATTCCATCATCCATATTTTTATCACATTCATATTTACATTTTGCCTTTAATTATATTCTGTCTTTTTAATTTAATATCGTCCAACCACAATTCCCCCCCTATTTTGTTAAGTCTTAATCATTCGTATTTGTTTTATTTTTGTATCTTTAAGCTTTTGGAGTCATAAACAATTGCAAATTCGTCTAAATCAGGTTCTAGCTTCTATTTGAGTCAATTTGATTGTTTTAGACAATTTGAGTTTTTCAAAGCCATTCTGAGTCATAGTAGTCTTGTTAAGAGTATTTTAATTTAGTTTTTATGTTTTTAAGTCAATTTAGAAGGTTTTAGCAAGCCCTCCTAATCCCCGGTCTAGAACGATCCCTCACTTATCCATTCTACTACAATTGTCAAACGAGGGTTTAATTTGAGTGTCAAGTAATTCTCGCATCACTTCAGCAGAGGCCTACCAAACAGACCCCTCCAGCTTTGGCTGAAGCCTACCTAATCCAAGTCTTGGTCCATCTCTCTCGAAATCCAATTTCGAGTTTGCTTTTACAATATATGAAAGAATCAGGGTCTGCCAAGGTATGGCAACATGCCTAAAGCATGATCCTTGGCACCTAAGACCTAAAACTTCAAGAATAGGGGATAATATTCCAAAACCTTAACCCTGCAGAATCTACTTTCGTCTCAATAGAATAGATCATTGGTTATGCACTTGTTCGTGCCTTTACCAATTTCATCGAGGAGTACCATTCTCGTAGTCAATATGTGAGACTAATTTTGCTCCACCAAACATCATTGGAAGAGCAGAATTTTGACATGGATGGCCTTGTTGGCGGAATCCCTTTAGTAAACCATTTACTTTGTGAACATTTCTTTACGTTCTTGGATTCACATTTGGTGTTTGTTTTAGTTATGGATAATCTTATTGATATTGTCCTCGAATATGAATTAATTGAATCATGTTTCTTAAAACATGTGACCAGATTCAATTAAATACGTGATTAGGTGCGAATGTGGGAAAGTTAGTTGTCTGGATAAATGCAATACTACGTATACTAACTTTATACCTAAATCACATCTCTAGCAACGACTTCAAGTCTATCCAACCTGATTAAGAGTATTGGCACGCTTCTCATTGTATGAATGGTACTACATTACCATTTAAGAGACCTTATATTCTCCTCATTTCGAAAAAAAACGTCGTTGAGTCTTAAGGATATTCGAGAGAACAATGATCATGAATGAAACCACTGATGGAAAATAGAGTGAAATATCTTGCACCTCCTCCAAAAATGAGCCTAAAACTTTGTTTTGGGGCCAATAGGTTGTGTCCCAACTGGGAACAGGCCACATGTGGCCAGCCTAGAGCCTGGTGATTGAGTAGTTTACTTGCCTTGGCATAACCATTTGGGACACTTAGGTCGAACAATTATGCCATGACGTATCTCCTTACCCCAAGTAAGGATCATGTGCTTACAAACACACTTTGCCAAGCCCGCTTATTTGAGAAATTGATTTTCTAAATCATCCCTCATAAAGATATGAAATCATGTTTTTTTCATAGTGGATTCAAGGGAATATATTTGGACTAATCCAATCAAAATGTGGACCGTATAAATACTTATGATTTTGGTTGATGAATCGACAAACTAGTCACATGTTTGTCCCTACACATTGCTATTAAACCTCCTGGCCGATTTTAAGGGTTCACCACCCTACTTATCCCATAAAGTCTGGAAGACTGGATAATGCCTAAGCGTTTATATCGACGATTTTCAATAAGTATTGCATGTCTTTTGGGTTTATAATTGAACATCGAATTCCCATATTCACTCCAAATAGCCTCGCAAAGTGATCATAAAGTGCAATTTCAATGATCACTCGGACCTTGGTTAATGTACCAAGCTTTCAATTTCTACCTAAGGCTATACAATCTTGTACGTAGTTATGTTGGTCTACCTTGAAGCCTATTGACACCCAACCTATTCGACATTACAGTTGGTTACTGGGTATGAACCTGACGTTTCATACTTACACATTCAGGTGTGCATTCCATATGCTAAGTTGTGTTGCCGCAACGTACCAATATGGGTCATCAAAAGAAGGATGTGAATCTTTGTCGAACATGATTCTCCTTCATACTAGCTCCCTTAGAACCCATTGCATGCGATCTCTTTACTGCTCATTTTGCGAATTGTCACTTCAATGAGACAGTCTTCCTGCTGTTGAGGGGAGATAAGAATGCCAACGTTCCTGTAGAACAGCGTGAATTTGCGTGGATGTTGCCCACTATGTCTCATCCCAATCCCCATACCGCACAAGCGTGATAAGCAAGTGCGATGAATTCTAGTTTTCAAAATGTTGCTCCAAGTGTATTCCTCTTATCTAACTAAAGTGACGAGATCATATACCAATTGCAAACATGCATGCAAGGATAGATGTACTTAAAGGATGTCAAGTCAACATCCCCGAAAGGTGTGCCGCCCTTGTTGGACATTTTGGCCACTCCTGTTGGACAGTCTGGTACACCGACGGATAGCTAATCAATCTGTCTCAACCCGAAGCATGACAGATCACTCGATTCATGGGATTCACTTCCCTCGAAAAGGAAGGTCACGACACAAAATGAATCCATACTCGATCGTTGTCTTAAGTCATTTCCATCTCATAAGATTAATCTGGATTACTCCCAAAACTTGAAGTTCTTGGTCCAGTATACTAGCTTGGATGAGATAATGGAATTGGAATGAGATTATCATCGATGATGTTTTCATTTATATGGTATATACTGACATAAATGAAAAGTGACAATATCGAACTGTGTTATGTTGATTAGTGACAATTTAGAACTGATTGGACAATCAAAATTACAATCCAAGTTAAATTCCTTACCAATGTGTGTTTAAACCCGTAGTTTCTACACTGCCCAAGGTAACCCTGTTGTATTACTAGTGGGAAAGAAAGTATAATGAGATGAATGAAATAGTGCGATATAATGGACGTTTTATGGTGCAAGGTTTCTCTCAAACGCCCTGTGATTGATTACAACATTATGAAATGTTGTCAATGTTTCTCCATGGGATATTGATACAAAGATTTACATGTAAGTTCCCAAAGAATTACATGGACTGATTCAACTAATTCCAAACCACGGAACACATTCTCAACTCGTTTGAGGCGTTCACTTATGGATTAAAGCAATCTGGCGGATATGGTATACTCATCTAAGTGATTATTTGATCAGTCAGGGATATGAATGAATGCCCTTGCATGTTAAACTATGAAGTCTTATTCCAAATTACTAGAGTTACAGTTTATGTCGATGACATGAATCTCACTGAGACTTTAAAAGAGCTTGAGAAAACTGCCTCGCACTTGAAGACGGAATTTGAGATGATGGATCTTGGGAAAATTCATCTTGACTTGAAGTTTAAGCATTGTTTTAACAGTATTTTGGTCTACCAGTCAAACTATACCCTGAAAGTGTTACATTTTAAGTATACCTATGATTTTTCATACACTATATGCAAAGAAGACCCTTGAAGAGGTTATGGAATCCGAAATTCCATATCTAAGTTCAACTTTGCACTTTGTTGTACTTAGCTTATTGCATTAGATAGGACATCTCCCTCCCTGTTGATCTATTGGTAAAGATGCAGCACTGCGCCTACACGCAACCATTGAATTGGTATTAAAGACGTTTTTCCGCTACCCTGAAAGGTATTATGGATTTGGGCTAATCCCAACGCATCTCAAGTGGATCCGACCCCCCTGATTCTCAGAATGATGTTTTCCTTGTTGTTATGCTGACACTAGTTACTTATCAAACCCACACAAGGCAAATCCCCGAATGGTTATGTCTTTATTTGTTAGGGATATCGCAATATCTTGAAGGTCCATGATATGACCTTAGTTAAGAAATCTTCAAAACATTCCAAGACTCAACTCATTTCACTACGCTACACGTGAGACATGGTTGAGAGCTCTTGTTGAGCATATTCGAAATACTTGTTGTTTTCATCCATCGTTGAG
Organism: Pyrus communis; assembly: GCF_041283825.1. NCBI lineage: Eukaryota > Viridiplantae > Streptophyta > Magnoliopsida > Rosales > Rosaceae > Pyrus > Pyrus communis. The sequence goes on from NC_142578.1 coordinate 9,439,645, forward strand.
TCCCGATGATGATCCATGAAGACTATGTCACATGTATCAACCCAATTAAGACATGATACATTAGCGAAGTCAACGCCAAGACATATTATGTCTACATCACATCAGCAAAACATCAGGAGATTGAAGTCATGCAAGCCGATCCCAAACAACCTTGCCAACCTTTACATGACGTCACTGCTGAAGTCAACCTTCCAGAAGCTTGTCCGAGGAATTGGTATGTCTAACTATTCATATGCAATGCTTGTAGTTCTCATTTGGAAGTTCTGTCAAATTTAGGGGGAGTATCCAAAAGTATACTCACTTGATCTTAATGTACTTTTTTTCCTTACGATTAGGAGCATTTTTCCCACTGGGTTGGTCATCCTAACTAGGTTTTGCTACCTAACTAGGTTTTGACAAGGTACCCATCCTGGGCTGGTCATACCCTTGAGAGCTTCTACTTGAGTCCAGTAGACGTATAGTTTTGACTTTATGCGACTTCTCACTTTTTTCCTTACTCTATGGGTTTTTATCCCACCTTGGGTTTTACCATAGCAATGTTTTGTGAGTTTTACCTTTTATGCATCCTTCCATTGTTTTGAGACTCGCATTCACTCATTATGCCGATGACTTCATCAATTTTACTTACTTCACAACTGAAGACCTGGTGCGCCATTTGTTTGAGTATTCACACACTCAATGGGGAGTGTTGCAATCCTATTAGATTGAAAATGTGATTGCGTAAATCCTAGTGTATCTAGGGATATCTTGGAATATTCTCTAGGGTTAGATATTATCCTATTAGAGTTATAGTCCTATTAGGGTAAGGAATTAACCTTCCCTACTACTATAAATAAAGGCATAATGGGATGGAATAGAACACACCTCATAATTACACATCTCTCTTTCTCTCGACTATTACCGTACCCCCTCTCTCTCTATCCTTTATATATCCAGTAAATTAGGCCTACAACACCATATATATTAATGGTCAATTTTTATTTTAGATCTGATCAATGAAATAGTTTTGTTAATTAGGCATAGGTCAATGAGGAATGTTACATGGGTTTCAAGCCCATATAAAAAGTTATAAAAAAACAATTTCCCCAAATTAAATCATAAAAAGGTTCATGATTATTTCTCCCACAAATCCCTTCTCTTTTCTGCATGTGAAGATAACCAATTGCCTCTCTCTCTCTCCTTCTCTCTCATTGATTAATCAATACAAGCCATGAATCCATACTTTGAAAGCCCAGCAATAAAAATCTCTTGGGTTGTAGCAGTGGGCACGAAAATCTCATCACTGTTACATCTCAACAATCCACCACTAAATATCAATTATCCATGGCTAATCTCATCGATTCTTGGCTGGACAAGTAGTTGTTAATCAATTTCATAATAGCAATGAGAGATCAAGATGGGAAGGTGTTGTTGATTGAGTTCATACACATAGAAGTGATGAAGGAAGAAGAAAGAATGGAAAATTTGAAATCAGTTTATTTTCCATTTGGGTCTTCTTGTTGGAACGTGCAAGGTGATTTTTGGGTTTTTTTGTTGGGTTAGAGGTTTGGGATGGAGGAGGAAAGACAAATTGGATTTCGACATATTTTAAATCAAGCCCAAATCAGATACTGCATAAAAAAAAATAAAAAAAAAATAAAAACAAAAACAAAACCAGGGAACGGACACTGCATTCATTGTCTGAATAAAAAAAATTAAAAAAAAAAAAAAAAAAAAAAAAAGGACATTGCATTGCAGTGTTTGAATACAAATGTAAAAATAATGTAAAAACAAAACCAGGAAACAACACTACATTCTAGTGCCTCGATTCAAATGTAAAAATCAAGAGTCGCATGATGAGTAATGGAAAAAACAGAACCAGGAAACGGACAGTGCAAGCAATATTTGAATCCAAATGTAAAAAACATAATTCGAAAACAGACACTGCGTTGCAATGTTTGAATCCGTATTGACCTATTCCAAAATATAAAAATATGAGAAAAGATGTGTTGATTAGGGTGGGTGACAGCTATAGTGGCAGATTTTGTAAATTTTGTTTATTTTAAATGCATTTACATATCATAATATATGATTGTCGCATCCCCGCCCGGGCCCGGTAATTTCACCGTAGCACGATATTGTCTTCTTTGGGCCCCTACCACACCCTCACGATTTTTTTTCTGGGAAATCACATAAGAGCTTCCCAGTGGGTCACCCATCATGGGATTGTTCTCGTGCACTACTTGCTTAACTTCAAAGTTCTGATGGAACCCGAAGCCAGTGAGCTCCTAAAATGCCTCATGCTAGGTAGAGATAGGAATATACATATAAGGCTTGCAGGATCCACTCCTCTGGGCAATGTCGGATATAACAATGCACCCCCCTCAGGAGCCCGACGCCCTTGTCGACACACATTCAGCCAGGGATTGACTCTGATACCAAATTGTCACATCTCGGCCCAGGCCCCCACCAGATTCCGGGCTCAACTCCACCGTAACACGATATTGTCCGCTTTGGGCCCCAGCCACGCCCTCATGGGTTTGTTTCTGGGAACTCACAAGAGAACTCCCTAGTGGGTCACCCATCATGGGATTGCTCTTGCGTGAACTCGCTTATCTTCGGAGTTCCATTGGAACCCGAAGCCAATAAGCTCCCAAAAGGCCTCGTACTAGGTAGAGATAGGAATATACATATAAGGCTTACAGGATCCACTCCCTGACTGTCACGCCTTGATTTTAGTCGAGGTGTGTCAATGATTGACCTATTTATAATTAACATAAATATTATTTATATATTGTCAATATTATTTTTCATTGATTTTGTAAAAAATCACCCTTTAATTAAGTAAGCAAATACAAGTATTTTTGGAATTCGTTTTTCGTGTTTGCGTCTATCTTTTCTTAATTGGATATTCATCAAATTTGTTATCTTAATTAGAATTTTTTTCCTCAAAAAATCTTCCTTCTTTTTATTTTATGTATTCCTCACATACACTTACTAGCAATTGTATACATATTATGCATGTGTCAAAAGACAGAAATATTAAGGGTTTTAGTCAATAAAACTTTTTGGTGGCGACTTTCACACGGTTTTGATCACTAAAGAAGTTGTTCATATTAGTGACTGTTTCTGGGTAACTATTTCATTGAAAATTAATTTTATTTGGAAGAAAAAATAACGTGGATGAGGGAGGAAGGTGGAGAAAAAATAATGACAAATGATATGATTACCTGGCTATGAGGGAGAAATAAAAAATAGTAAAACTATTTTGTATGTAATTTAATATATTGCCCATAAGTTTTATTTTGGTTATTTTTGTTTAGTTTTGTTAATAGGGTTAGCATGGTACTTTAACCTTCTTTGGTCGACAAATATGGCCAAAAAGGGTTCTAGTAAATAGTAGAGACAATACATTTTTTTTTTTTTTTTTTTATCTATCTCTACCAATATCATAGATTAAGGATTTAAATGAGCTAGGTCAGAAAAAGGTGTCTGGTCCAACACAATTCTAGATTTAAACATTTTATCTAAAAACAAAAAATTGGTATAAGAACATGTACAAATATTTCATAATAAGTCAACTCAATTATTTCAAACTAATGTGGTTACCCATGCACAAATATTTCATAATAAGTCAACTCAATTATTTATCTTCAGACTATGCATTGCAATTTTTACTACAAATTATGTGAACTCAGACTATTGTAATTTTCATTTTATTAGTTACATATATTATTAGAATTTAGAATGATTATTAGCTTATGAGTCCACTTTATTTTACTTCTTTGTTTTCTCCTTATTTCCAACTCAATCATATAAGGTTAATTGTTTATCACCCTAAACCCAAACAACCGTGAACGCGTTGGTTGAATAGCCAAGTTCCAATTGAAATGGAATACCTAGGATAAAGCAATGCAATTCAGGAGGACTCACAAAAATTATTCTATTTTTTAAATGGGTAAATTACACAGAACTACCTCAACTATTGGTTATGAACAATTTCATACCTCGTCTTTAAAAAGTTTCAATGTCATACCTCATCTACGAATTTATTACAATTTCATACATTCTGTCAGTTGTCTGTTAATTCTTCCGTTAAATACTGACATGGCTTGTGATGTGGCACACTTTCTATTAAAAAACTAATAAAATATTATTAAAACTAAAAAAAAAATCATTTAATACTTTTTAAATATTAAAATAATAATAATAATAATAATAAATTAAAAAAAAAAAAAAAAAAAAAAAACCCACCCATGTTCGTCTTCACCCCCCCTTCCACCCCCTTCTCCCCCACCCCCTACACCCATTCCCCCCATTTTCTCCGTGCCCAATTTCTCCACCCGCGGAATCGAAGGAAGATGGGATCTGGGTTGCAGGAAAAGGGGGATCGGGGAAGATGAAGATGGTTTTTTTTTTTTTTTGGGTTGCAGGTAGTGGGTGCAAGGGTGGGTGTAGAGGAGGAGGGAAGGGGAAGACGGGAGGAGGAAGAAATGGGTGGGTTGTAGGGAAAAGGGGTTCAGGGAAAATGAAGATGGGTTTTTTTTTGTTCTTCTTCTTCTTCTTCTTCTTCTTCTTTCTTTCTGGGTTGTAGGGAAAGGGGTCGGGGAAGATGAAAATGGGTTTTTTTTTTTTTTCCTCTTCTTCTTCTTCTTCTTCTTCTTCTTTCTTTCTTTCTTTCTGGGTTGCAGGGAAGAGGGGGTCAAGGAAAATGAAGATGGGTTTTTTTTTTTTTTTTTTTTTTAATTCTTCTTCTTTTTCTTCTTCTTTCTTTCTTTCTTTCTTTCTTTCTTTCTGGGTTGCAGGGGATAGGAGGGGGGAAAACAAACATGGGGTGGGTTTTTTTTTTTTTTTTTTTTCCTCCTCCTCCTTCTTCTTCTTCTTCTTCTTCTTCTTCTTCTTCTTCTTCTTCTTCTTCTTTCTTTTTGGGTTGCAAGGGGGGGGGGGGGGAGGAATAAATATGACAAGACGAATTCAACGAACATGGGGTGGGTTTTTTTTTTTTTTTTTTTTTTTTGTTTCTTCTTCTTCTTCTTCTTCTTCTTCTTCTTCTTCTTCTTCTTCTTCTTCTTCTTCTTCTTCTTCTTCTTTCTTTCTTTCTTTCTTTCTTTCTGGGTTGCAAGGGGTGGGGGGAAAAGGGGATTGGGCCCACGGGTAAGGCGAGGAAGATGAACATGGGGTGGGTTTTTTTTTTTTTTTTTTTTCTTCTTCTTCTTCTTTCTTTCTTTCTAGGTTGCAGAGGGTGAGGGGAGAAGGGGGTTGGGCGGGGGGCAGGGGGCAGGGGGTAGGGGGAAGACGAACATGGGGTGGGTTTTTAACTTTTTAAAGACGAGGTATGAAACTGTTAATGACTCAATAGTTGAGATAGTTCTGTGTAATTTACCCTTTTTAAATTTGTGGACCAAATTCAAATTAGTGGGATTGTTTATTCACATTCTTTTCCCATGAAGAATGTTTTATAAACCTCTTGGACTCCCGAATTTGGAGTATCCTACATTCACACAATCTCATTTATAGAGTTTAGCTCATTCAAAATCCTCATTTCACATACTAACCTCACAACCTAAAACCATAAACAGTATTAAAATTCCATTCATCTTTCATGTTTAGTGCACCCAGTTTTGAAGTCAATTTATTCCTAAAACCAATATTCTACAACAATCATACATAGATCAAATATTAGATGCAACTGGTTTGACTCTACGGCCATCTCCAACCGAAGGGTCCAAAGGGCTAAAAATAGCCTGAAAACCGTCTTTAATCGAGGGCTTGCCATAGGGCTCGTGGGCCCCACGGGACAAAAACAAACCAAAAGGCCAAAGAGTCAACCGGCTAACCCAACCCAGCCATCCAACTAGCCAGCCTCGAGCCAAGCCACAATTTGAATGCAACAACTAGTTGCTGACGTCAGCTAGTCGTTATATTTGAATTTTTTCTTTTTCTTTTTTTACAATTTTTTTTTTAATTTTAAAATTCTATTTTTTTTCCAATAACTTGCTAAGCCATTAAACAACATTAAATTAAATTAGGTAACATGAAACAACATTAAACAATATTAAACAACATTAAATAACATTAAACAACATAAAAATTATACAACATAAAAAAAACATTTAACAACATGAAACTTAAACAACATAAAACTTAAACGCCTACTCCATGCTTCTTTTGGCCAAAGATGTGCAACGAGATCCTATTGTAAGTACTTGCTTGTGGCATGGGAGCGTATCATCCTATAACGCCTCATGTACTCATTTAAAGAGATATTACCAGTTCTTGGATTCAAAGGCAAATTAGGCCTATCATATATTTTTGCACAAGCCCTTTTTGACTTATTTGGATCCTCTTGGTCGTCATCAGACTCTTCATCAATATATCCATCTCGCTCATTCTCCACAATCATGTTTTGTAATATGATGCAAGACATCATGATGGAGTCCAAATTTTCTCGACTTCACCCTATTGTCGGTTCGTTGATGATATTTCACCATGCTTGCAGAATATCGAAAGCTCTCTCAACATCTTTCTGGTATGCCTCTTATTGTAAGGTAAACCACTTTTCGACGTCATTCACAGGGTTTGGAATTGCTTGGACAAGTGTCATCGACTTTGGGTAGATTTCATCTGCCAAGTAATACCCCATATTGTACTAACACCAGTTGATGTAGTAGTCAAGTTGAGGTGATTTACCTTTCATCAGGTTATTGAAGAGGGGTGAACACCCAAGAACTGTAATGTCATTTTGGGATCCAGGGACTCCAAAGCAAGCATGTCAGATCCATGTGTTTTATGAGGCAACCGCCTCTAACATAACAATTGGCTTTCTCAACCTTCCGCTAAAGCCTCCTTGTTATCTGGTGGGACAGTTCTTCCAATTCCAATGCATGTAGTCTAATGACCCTATCATATTTGAAAACCCATGATCTTCAGCTTTGCAAATAAGCCGGTCTAGATCTTCTTGATTTGGCTTGTGGAGGTACTCCTTTTTGTAAAGCTGAACAAATGTGTTACAGAATTCAAAAAGAGAATCAAGGCATGTAGACTTAGACATACCATATGTTTCATCCATCGAATCAGCTGGGGAGCCATAAGCCATCATTCGTAGTGCAATAGTAACCTTCTGATGAGGTGAGAAACCAAGGCGACCTGTTCTGTCCAGCTTTTGTTGAAAGTATGGATTGACCTACTAGACATCATAAAGTAAATGCTCGAATACATGACTCCTAATCCAGAAGCGACATCTGAAATCATCTTCTATGTACACCGAGTTGGGGTTGAAGTAGTTGTTCATCAGATTGGCATGCGTCATCACTCTGTTTTGTGGTTTGTAAGAGTGACCAGCAACAGAGCCACCCCATTGAGGTTGTTCTTCAGTTGAACGACACACCATGGCTGTAGCCATGGTTGCCACATATTGTGTGTTGCGCCATGCTTCATCTTCTTCACCAGACTCCTCATCTTCTCATCTTATATGCGCCCATTTTTCTTCCAATTTGGAATTGGATAAGATCTAAAGTTGGAATTCATTACAAACTTGAATTGAAAGATATTGAATTCAAAGGTGTGTGAATTATAGCCCATAATCCACCTTATTTATAGGCCAAAAAAATTCAAATCCAACAACTAGCTAACATCAGCGTGGCGCCAACTAGCAATGAATAGCTGATGTCAATTACTGTTGGATTTTTTTTTTTCAACCAAATTTTTTTTAAATTTTATTTTTTAAAATTCTCATTTTTTCATATAAATCAAAGTTGTTGTAGTTTTTAAATATAAGTTGTAGTTTTTAAAATTTAAGTTGTGGTAGTTTTCAAATTTAAATTGTTGTAGTTTTTAATTTAAATAATAAATTATGTTTGGCTCTATGGCCTTTTGACCCTCGATTGGAGATGGTTTTTTTTTCACAGGCCTATATTTGGCCCTATGGCCCTTTGGGTCTCAGTTGGAGATGATAAGAAATATGATCATGCATTGTTCATTAAAATATTAATTTCCTGAATGACCAGAGGACTAAAACGAGCCATCTGACCTTCATTCGGTTGGAGATGGCCTAATAAAATAGAAATTGGAATACGAAGTCCCGCCACAAAACTTTAGAATAGAAACTACAATGCTTTTGATAAAAAGAATTAAAAAAATACACTAGGATGCAGAGTCTGAAACCAAATAAATGGGTTGATCTGTTCTGAAATATTCAAAACTTGAGAATGGGGATGGTTGTACATGTAATGGCACAAGTGTAATTTTGTCGCTCAATTAAAAGATTTGAAAACAATGGACTTGCCTCATTAACCTAAGCTAACAAATAAATAAACCTTATTGACGGGTCCATAATCAAAATTAACCATTAACTATATCCTAATTATTAAAGTTAAAATTGAGTTTAACCATATGGATAGTTTTGAAACCATATTACCATCAAATTCAATACTCTTGTTAGGCTTGTGTTTAAGGGGTTTTCTAAATTCATCAAGGTACAGTTTAGGATTGAATAATACTAGGGAGACTAGAATTTTAAATCAAATGATGTGTCATCAATGCTAAATAAGTACGTTAATCGACACTTCATAATCATTCAATCATTAACAAACACATCATTTTGTTTACAAAATTTAGTTTAAAATTTTGGTCTCCCTATATTACTCTTTGGATAATGCTAGAGAGACCAAATTTGCAAACTAAATGATATAGAATTTTAAATCAAATGATGTGTCATCAATATGAAATAAGCACGTTAATCGACACTTAATAATTATTCAATCATAAACAAACACATCATTTGGTTTACAAAATTTAGTTTAAAATTTTGGTCTTCGTATATTACTCTTTGGATAATGCTATATTACTCGATAATGGTAGAGAGACCAAATTTGCAAACTAAATGATATGTTACCAATAAGAAATAAAGACGTTAATCAACACTTAAATAACAATTAAAAAAAAATAATTCAATTATCAATTACTAGATCATTTGACCAAACAGAAATCCAAATTGGGCTTTCCTTGGACTAACCCTATTTACCGAATGAGAAAAACCCAACCCAATTTTAATCATTACTCACTTGCCAAATGGCGCGCGGCACATTCTTCTAGTTGGGTGTTTCCCACCATTTGGCGCGAAAATCAGTTCAGTGCTGAAATAGATTCTAGGGTTTCAATCAGATTGAAAATTGAGAATCATTTCAAAGTGCTTTCCTTCGATTACGAATGGCTTCACCACCACCGTCAAAACGCAGGCGTAAGAACCAGAGCAAAGACGAAGCAGATGACCCGTCAGCGTCACCTTCATCCACACCAGAGAAATTATCCCCTGTGGTGGTCTTTGCTCATGGTGCTGGTGCTTCTTCTTCTTCCGACTGGATGATCAGGTCCCTTTTCAATTTCTTTGCTTCTTTTGGAAACATTAGAAAAATATTTCGTTGAGTAAAGCTTGAAGCTTTTAGCTTAGTTTTGTGGGTTTTTGTTTAGGTGGAAGGATATGTTGGGAAAAGCACTAAACGCTGTAGAAGTTGTTACCTTCGATTACCCATGTAAGTATATGTGAATTTTGATAAATTTTCAGTTCTTTTGGGTATATAGTGATCTGGGTTATTCATGGAATTGGGTTATCTCTATTGTATTTGTATAATCTAGAAGTTGTGTTCTTGGCAGATATTTCTGGTGGGAAAAAGAGGGCTCCTCCAAAGGCTGAAAAGTTGGTCGGTTTTCATGCCGATGTTGTCAAAAAGGCAGTTGCTAAGTACCCGGGTCATCCGTTGATTTTAGCCGGGAAATCTATGGGTTCAAGGTTATAATTCTCTTCCTTTGTGGTGACGTTTATTTGCTCTAGCCTAAAATTTTACTACTAGAAGGTAGTGTCTGTTAAAGTCAAGTAATGCTGGAGAACCGCTTTGGAAGTTAAAATGTTGGATTAACGATATGAATTTTCAATGCATCTTCTACGGGCAGCAGTGCTCAACTCTAGAAAATTAGAAATGTAGACAATTTATGAAGCTCTGCTTTGTTTCTGTTGTATAAGTTTGAAGTTATATTAAGTCCTTTACCAAGGTAATGATATTAGGGGTGTATTGCTTACATATGAATTTTTTGGATTAGGACTTGTTTTCCTCTGTAGAGGAACTTGTGTACAAATAAACCCATAATTTTACATTCATATACTATTGTTGTTACATGCATTGGATCCCTTAAGTAATGAGCATGTCAATAAGATAGAGAAGTAATGAGTGCATGCCGTATTTGGTATTCCTTTTCTACAACATATTCTGCCTTGTTTTTTATGAAATTGGATTTCATTTGTATGTAGAGTCAGCTGCATGGTAGCTTGCAAGGAAGATATACATGCCTCAACAATAGTTTGCTTAGGATACCCGCTAAAGGTTTGCTGTTCTGATGTTATCCCTGCATCTCATTTCTGCCAAGTGATTGTCTCTTTTTCTTATATGTTTTTCCTTCTTCCTTTCTGTTTATTGGCATAAAATCACTGGGCAGTAAATCTTCTATAACACATATGGATGTTGCAACTAACTGAGATTAGATCATATGATATTTTGAAGAAGAAAATCTGCATTCATTGGACCCTTCAAAGTTGATGTTTTAACCTAATGGACTTCTACCCAACTTTGTAAATATGCGAACTGTGTGCCTGCTATGGGTGCCTTAATTTCAGGGCATGAATGGAGCAGTACGAGATGAAACAATATTGGAACTTTCTATTCCCATAATGTTTGTACAGGTATTTGAAAAGTTTACTTTTTTCTTTCATTTTCTGTGATCATACAAATTTCGAACTGCTGCACCGTATACGTTCAAAATTTCAAATTAGCATTATATATTTTTTCACTTTATGTTATTCCTTTATAAAGTTGTTATACAATTAATCATTATGTTATCGCTTTATAAAGTTGTTATTAGGTCTTTTGTGTCACTTTATTCAGTTGTCTTTTGTCTCTTTTTATGACCAGATTGAGAACTTCCTTTTCTTTCTATATATTATCACTTTATAAATTTGTTATTACCATTATATATATGCTGCTTTCTTATGTTTTGTATCTCATACATTTTCGGGTTTGTATGTTACTATTATGCTTTATGAAGGGTAGTAAAGATGGGCTTTGTCCATTGGGAAAGCTAGAAACTACTCGCAAGAAGATGAAATGCCTTAATGATTTGCATGTCATTGATGGTGGCGACCACTCCTTCAAGATTGGAAAGAAGCATATGCAAAGCACTGGGTTATCCCAAGACAAAGCTGAAGATCTTGCTTTTCAGGCCATTGCAGCTTTTTGGTTGAGGTCTCTTGAAGGAAGGTGACACTTTATATTGCATAGAAAAGTTTCCATGTAATATCAAGGGTTGTATCATGTTGTCCAAACACTGTTATCATGCTGTTTTTGTGCCATCAATTCCTTGCTTCCTCTTGTGATGTAAACTTCTCATGCTCTCTTTGTACTGTCAATCCGTAACTTTATTTAGAGGTGTGTTTTGATAGACGTTGACACTTAAAACATTACTATGGTATTGCTAGCATATGGTGGAGTACTTATTTTTATTGTATCGTACTATTGGTTTGCATGTCTATATTTTGCTGAAAACTTATTAATGCGCTGCTTCTGCACCATCTTTGATTTATGGTTCTCGATGTATACTGTGTATAAAGATTCTCTCTCACAGATGCATTATTTACGTGAGGTTTTGACGGTTTACACTATAACTCATTTCATTTACCCCAATATCTATTGATTGAAGTAAATTATTGTGTATATAGATTAGTTGGTGAACAATTGCACCAATGTGTTGTGGAGGACTTATTCATTAAACACACTGTTACACGCAAACCATTTATTTCTTATATAGGATACAGTACCACACTTGTGAAGCATGTCATGCAGTCTTCATCTTATATATGTATTTAATACACTGTGAGGCAGTTTCTCTAGTTTCTTCTCCATAAATGTTATTGCCTCTGCAAAAGAATTGGCCAAGATAGTTAGAAACTTAGATTAGAGCATATAACATTGAATTTTCTGGGCGTTATAACTTCTTTTTTCATCATGAAACGATATGAATTGTTTGCGTACAGAGTCGTTATAAATGGTGGCGTATATATAACATTTAACCTTATTTTGCATGCATCTTCAGTCACTGTCACAGTCGCTGCCGCTGTCACTACCACTTCGGTAGCCATTCTTGCATTTTGTCTTGCATACATTCGCCTTCTTCTTGTGCTTTTCAGCCCTTCCATGGCAAGCCATACCATGAGATGCTTGGTGGTGACTGCCACTGTGAGCGTGGCCACTGTGATTGCCATGGGTTTGAGCCACAGAGCAAGGATTCTGGCCGTTGGCTAGGCCGTGGTCAAATTGTTGGCCTTGGCCGTATGCTTGACCATACGATTGACCAGGTCTGGCCGGACTGGTATCAAGGTAGTATGACTGCTGCATTTGGCTATAGCACTGAGCCTGTGGCTTAGGCACGGTGTGGTTTGGATTGTATGCATGGGTTTGGGCATACTAATGAGTCTGGCCACCGCTCATTGCATGGCCACCGTATTGGTGACCATGGTGACTCTCTTTGTGCCCAAAACCACGAGTTTTCGGAACACTTTTGCTGGCACAATTCATTAGCAGGTAGTAGCACTGCATTGAAGCCATGGCAAGTGAGATAAAAGGAGGTTTCTTACTTCTTGCTAGCTCTGTGGATTGGATGGTGCTGCAAACCATTGTGATCTTGCTCTTTATATAGCCAACAACCAGGGGGTTTTCGGCTTTGTCTATTGGTAGATAGGATTCCTTTACTTTTTCTCATATCCTTTATCACCCTTTGAATCTGCTGCTTTTTGAAATAAGGGCTGGAATTAGGTCAGGAATGCTTCTTTGCTCCCTTTCCCTTCGCAAGAATTTGTCCTCCACTTACTGAATACGATGTGGAGGGCATCAAACCCACTACAGACAATTTACTCCAGTTGTGTGTAAACACTGGCCATCTCGATGTCTTGTGAGTCTCACATCCGTCCATGATTAGAATTGCCGATGCGTCCGCTTGTAAGTCTTACATCCATTCATGATGAGAACTGTTGACGCATAACATACCATATCTCTAACTCATAATAAGGATGCTTAAATATGAAAATTTTAGGGAGTTAAATTTACGTCATGACAAAATATGAAGAACTTGGATTTATAACTCTCCATTAATTTGCCCATATTACTGCCTCTTTTTTTTTCTTTTTTTTCTTTTTTCTTTCTTTCTTGCTACTATGACAGATGTTATTGTTGATGCATGTCAATCTTTACTTCCCATCATTATTCTATCAACTTTTCTTTGGCTTTTAACTTATATTTTAAAAAATTTCTTGCTTACTCATTACCTCATATTGGGGTTCCTGGATTATGCAATGTTTTTAATTGTCTCTATTTCATATAGGGTCATTCAATTTTTATGCAAATTACTTTAATCTCTCATGTTCTGAGTTCAAATTACCTATATATGTGAGAGGCTCTCCTACATATAAAATTCTGACTCCACCACTGAATTTGCCCTTGGCATATTGGAGAGAATTGATGCATGAACAAAAGAAGAAGGAAACGGAGTTTGGAATCAGATTGACTTCCAATCCTTTTGTTGATGGATCACAAAGGGAATGTAACGCGTAACTAGGGATGGGCAAAATACCCACGGTTATGGGTAACTGCGGTTACTCGCCTATGTAAACTTCACGGTTGAGGTTATGGGTAACCGTTTAGATAAATAAACGGTTATGGGTATAACCATTTACCCGTGAAATTTAAATGGATGGTTATGGGTATTAATCGTGATTATAAACGGGTAACCGTTTACCCATTTATTTTATATATGTAAAATTAACACAAACCGTGTTCTCTATCGGACAAAACTTAGATCAATGCTACTGACTATAGTGCATGCCTTATATAACTAATTATAATATAATGTAGCTCATTATCTCTACTAATTAAAACACTCAATGTCCACCAAAATCCTATGAAATTACCAATTTAACCATCTAATTAAAACAGAACATGAATAAAAAATATGGGGCAGAAATGTAATTTCACACAATCAAATTTTGCTTTCTTTTTTTTTAAAGCCTCACATATAATCCTAACATATCTCTAATTAAAAATAAATAAATAAAATAAAATAAAAAACTTCCCGCTCCCACATTCTCTATTACTCTCTTCCACTCTCCTTCTATTTCAAAAACAAAAATAAAAAAATTTAACACACACTTTGTGTGTGCCCATATGCTAGTATATATTATGTTAATACTTTACATTATGGGTTAAATAACCCAAGAATACTGTCTTCTAAACAGTTTTCATAACCTAAGAATACTCAGCAAATATTTTATTACCTTCATTGGTAACAGTTAAAAATATCGTCCGTAAACTATTATTTCAATTATTGGAATGATATAAAGACTTAAAAAATTAAAATATGGAAATGTATGATGAATGTATCTATAACGGTGTTTAATTGTCAAAAAAAAAAAAAAAAATTATGACAATTGTTTTTTTTTTTTTTTTTTTATAAATTTTAAAATTGTTAAGAAAACATGTATACGGGTGAAAAAGAGGTAATGGTAAAAAAAATGATAAACGGGTTAAAAAGGGTAAATGAGTAAATGGGTATTAAACTATTACGGTTAAATGAGTATGCGGTTATGGGTATGGTTAACCGTTTATAAACAATTATGGGTATGGGTATAACCGTTTAGACAATTACCAAACGGATAAATGATTATGCGAGTATAAGCATAAACGATTATGGGTAAATAACCGCGGTTATATACCCGCCATAACTGTTGCCCATCCCCACGCGTACCAATGGTTCCGCACTCTCTTGTCAATCCAGACAGGCAGCAACCAGATGAAGATTGAAGTCCTTCAATAATTCAATATAATTAAAATGGTATATGACTAGTTGGTGTATAAAGGCATCTCATGTTCGACTTATTTGGATACGAGAATGATATATGATTATAATGAGTTTGATATTAATGTCTTGTTATGGGTGAGTTAATGACTTTTTGTCAAAATAACTTTGTAAATATCATAAATAATTTAACAAAAAATGACACCACAACCTTCACTTGTATTGAACTTTTTTCTTGTTTTCCTTTTTCAACAAAGGAGATCTTTTATTTTTTATACTCATTTATTTTTTTTGTTAATGTTATTAGTACTCTAGAAAAAGGCATCTCACACTTGCAAACTCTCTCTTATAAGAGTATAAGAAGCGCGCAATGATTTTATGTGCGTACCAATAACAACTCCTTCATTCCTTTCTTTTTTTTCTTTTTTTTTTGTCATTTTTTTTTTAGATGATTGTATATGAAAGAGATTTGAGAGGCTTGGTTCAATTTTTTTTTGTTTAGAGATATTTTCACTTCTCGGTGATACATCTTAGGTTTGAATTTCAAAAATAACAAGTTCACAACCAATTTATTTCTCCACCGTCTTAATATAAATATATTGATGTATCAAAAAGAAAGGCCAAAGGAACACGTCTTGAATTCAACATCAGAAAAATTAAGGGCTAAATATATATTACCTCTATCAAATTTGAGGTGATCATCCCTTTTAAACATCAAAATTACAGCAGAAGCAAAACATGCCACACCGGTGAAGCAAATGTATACACTACATTGAGTATTTCACTTATTTTTTTTTTTTTTACATATTTTAACACTGAAAAACAGATATTACTAAATTAAGAGTTAGTTGATAATTCCCTTTCCTCCTAAGAGAATTTTAAGGACCTAATTTTTAATTAAGCATGTCTCATCATGGACATAATTCGTGGGGAAACATTTTGGTCGGATGAGTATTAATTAACTAGTTTTGACCCAACTCATTATCATTATGGATGGTCTAGTCTATGTTTAACCATCTAAATGCTTAGATAAACGAATAAATACTTACCTACAACTGAATTATAAAATAAATGTAACATTTTGAATAAATATTTCATCACTCCAGAGCATGTAAGTTTCTCTCATGATATACATTGTTATTGTTTTTTTCTTCACTTGGCTTGACCCTGATTAGTGCGGAAAGGAATTAATATTAAGAGTTGTTATTGTCATGGTTCTCCATTTTTTAAGTCCAATCTCAAACTTGGTTATCAAGTTGAGATTATGTTGGGGGTATTAAGTGATGTGTCACTATCTAATGCGTTGGTTTTATATGGCAAAGATTAATAAATGGCATCATCTGGTGTAATAAGCTATTCTATTTTCGCTAAGAGTTGTTAATAGTTTGTTACATGTTGTTAAGTGCGATATAACTAGCAGAAGGAAGAACTGTTGTATAAATTAATCATCAATAATCATAATACAAAGATCTTTTATTTTCTTCTTAAATTTCTCTCTTATTTCTCTTTCTAGTTCTTCATTGTTCTTTAATTATTCTCAATGTAGTTAATATTAATACCAATCAACGGCCGCCATGTACCCCCTAACGGTAACTTTTAATTGGTACAACCATGTCCATTTTATGTAATTAATGGCGAAAATTTACCACATGCCATGCATACATAGTTGCAAGGATATAAAAACACGTGGTGTATCACCTATGTTCCGGTTACGATGAAATATTTCTCCTCATGTTACTTTTCATTGAGCAACGTCAAATTCAGTACTGTTTGCATTGTATAAAATATGGTCTTTTGATGGGTAGGGCTATTCACACATGCAATTCTTCTTCTCACACACCCTCTCAATTTTTGACCATCAAATCGAATAAATTGAAGAAGATTAATGACAAAAAATTAATATGAATGTGTAGAAGATAAAAATGGGTGTGTGGCTTTGTTAATTATAGAGTGAAGCAAATGCACCAAACTCACGATGTAACTTTATTTTGAAAGAGGGACATTTATTTCACACAGGACACAAGCCAAGATATCAAGAGGCCATTTATTTTACATTAACTTAGTACTTATTTATCATAACTTAAAGGCCTCTTTCATTCTGCTGATCATAGTGATCGATGGGAATCGATGATCACCCACAACTGCTCAATTTAGTTCTGCAAAATGGTCACACACAAATATTATAAGTAATATGCATCAAGAACATCAACTCTAATTAATTGACGAAAATTAACAGTATGACAAGAGAACTTTCCCTTAGTGTAAGGGTTAGTGTAATTCTAATCACTTGCCTTCTTTCTGCAGCTGCCTTCCTGGTCGCTCTCGCTGTCGCTGCTGCTGCTGCTATGGCCGGAAATACCATCCTTGATCTTCTGAAGAAGATTTCTGCCTCCTCCTGTCTTCTTGTTTCTGTGCTCACCCTTCTTCTTGGTTCTTCCATGGCACGCCGTGCTGTTAGTTGCATGGTGCCCCTGACCGTTAGTTGCGGTGGCTGAGCACTGAGTGTGGCTGCTGCTGTGAGAGCCATGGTGACCTTTCAGAAAGCCAGACACCTTTTGCCCTAATGAGCTCTCACTGGCAGGCTTGTTTTGGCAAGTTTTGGGGCATGCCTCATCAGTGGCAGGCTTGTGGCATTGCATTGAGGCCATGGTACGTAATTAGCGGGGAAAGAAAAAGGCTAGGGTTTCTTAATTTCTAGATAGTATTTTCGAGATCTGTTGGTTCTGGACAGCTCTAGGGTTAGGTCTCTTATATAGGCAATGGAGTGGTGAGTGGGATTCCTTCTTTCCTTTGAGTTACATATCACCTATGGAATCTGCTTTTGCATTATGGGCTGCACAATTCAAAATGCCCAGTCTTTATTCCTTGAGTTAGAAGAAACAAATCAATGCATGTCATGGCTTTTCTTATCACGTCAAGCCACCGAATCAATTCCAAATTTTAATTTAATCGTTAATGTCTGCTATGCGTGTAACTTTCAGAAAGGATCCTGCCGGATCTCTTCCACCTAATCATTCTCATCAAACAATCTGGATCCTTGAAATTTGATCCAACGACTTATATTAAATATACAAAAAATGGTTTAAAGGCCTATATATATATATAGAGAGAGAGAGAGAGAGAAGAGAGAGAGAGAGAGAGAGAGAGAGAGAGAATGGTATAGAAGTAGCAATTGGTATTTTACAAAATTACTTATCATGTATTAATTAAGCAAAAATTCAACTATTAATAGTATCTCATGGATGCAAGTGGGCATTTACCACAGTATTGGAAAGGTGTTCAGCCCTTGCATGACGGTTTGAGTTCAAACCCCGTAGGTGGCTAATTTAATATCTAATATAACAAAATCTATCGTTTGACCAAAAAAAAAAAAAAAGTATCACTAAGATCGTCTAATAATTTTTATATAGTACTATTTAGTTATTAATTACATTGAAGGAATTGAGAATGAATGCGATGAATGTCTCATAGAGTTACAAATGTAAGATAGAGAGAAAATGTGTTGGTGTCAAAATTTGGACAGAATCTGGACTGCGTTCAACACGTAGGTGCCCTAAGTGTTGTTTTCAATCTCAGTGCCACGAAATGGCTTGAGAGATAGAGACAATAGGCGTGTGACTATGGGAGGTTTCCAACAGATAGTGTTTGTGTTTGAGTGTGTGTGAAAGTTGCACATTAGTCTGACTTCTTAACCAAATGATTGTGCACTGAGTTGGAGTTAGTTTGGTTTAATTCTTTTATATGTTTCTCGAGCAAAAGAGGACTTAAAATTCTTTCAGAAAAGTAAAATCTAGGTTGATGGGCTGAGCTACATGACTTGAAATGTAAATTGACTAGAAATTAATGTAAAGAAAGCAGTCAAACTCTGGTAAGATTTAGGCCATGAAGGACATGAAAATGCTAGAGAAGTCCACCAAGATCACTGGTCTCGGATTGGACTTAGTTTAAAACATACGCATCAGAGATGAAAGCAAGGTGGTTGAAATTGCACATCAACCGAATCATACCACAAGGTGGCAGAGCTGTAATAGCTTGAGATCTAGAGATCACATGCACTGTTTGTTTTGAAAGAAGGCTTTGAGATTGTAGGTGAAGAGCTAAAAAAAAGTTTTTATTGAAGAGAAATTGGATTTGTGCTGAAAAAGCAAATGGGTTGATTGAAGAATCACTCAAGGTTTTTGTCTAATTGTAGAGATAAAATTTGACGAAGGTCTTGAGCTTGAAGGCATCTGACTTTATAAGGCAGTGAATGTAATTTAGTTGTGTCTTGAAGCGGTTTGCACGGCCGCGGTAGTGACACCAACAAATCAGATGATGCGTGCGTAGGCATGGGTGATATATTCCAAACTTTGATCGCCTATGTGGCAGCCGCGTCTTGGAGAGGAACCTATCGATTCAGAGCCCTCAGATAGGTTAGAGTGAAATGAGATGAATATCCGAGCCCCAATTTTAGCTTCAAAGTTTATGGGTCGGAGTCGTGCAACTTTTGCATAAATAAAAATGAATAAGCCTTATAGAAGGCTTATTTTTATTTATTTCTGAAACAAAGTGAAAAAAAAAAAAAATCACACTTACATCTCAAATCTTATCAACTGACATGTGACAATATAACAACATTTAGTGAGCTATAACTACTATAATGTGGACTTCATTTTTTGGACTTAATTTTTTGACATATGTACATTAATAATTAAGTACATGGAATATTCTACACTTAGAACATAATATATGTTTAGAATTGTATTTATCTCGTTACTACCATATGTACATGGGATCATTCTACATGCAACGCATCTTGGTCCCATCGAACCATATAGTACTAGTGCATTCTGGAAAAGGCTATCCCTTCAGTCTCATGGAACATTCTTTTTCTTTCTTTTCTTTAAAAATTCGATCAATTGGTAGGTGGAATTTCATGTAGTGACAAATGATAACAGATTGAAAAAAGAAAAGAGAGACAATCAATACAAATTTCCATTTCATTTTCTTACAAGCACTCAGTGAACTCTCATAACATCTTTTACACCAGGTTTGAAATTTTTTTCGTTTTGCAGTTTAATTAAAGAGATACTTCGGATGCGGTCCCTAATCTTTAACATTTTTTTACTAAAGCTTTAATGGTTTTCAAACTTTGATCAAGGTTCCTTGACTTTGTACACCTCATTATATTACTATTAATATTTTTATTTTTATAGTTTTGGCATTAATTGTTTGATATTTTATGAAGTCCCTCATTATAGAAACGGTTGCAATAAAAAAATTCAAACATTTTGATTGAATAAATGGATAACAACTATGTAACAATAAGAAATAATAAATGGCAAAAGAATGTATCCATAGTGTTAAAAAAAATTGGTACATTTTGCAAAAAAAAAAAAAAATGATACATTTCACATATAACAAAGTGGTACATTAATAAAGAAGAATGGGTACATTATAAATAAATTAGGGTACAAATAAAAAATTAAAAAAATATGAATACAAATGAATTTTTTAAAAGAAATTAATATATGGGTACAAATTAAAACTAAAAAGAAAATACTACAAATTTCAAAAAAATGTTGCAAATTAAAAGTGGGTACAAACTAAAAATATAAATATATGATACAAAGTTTAGCCATAAAACATAAATATACCATATGTAATTTTTCTATCATTGACTAAATATACAATATCACGTGATAGTAAACACATGGGTACAAATACAAATAAAACTTAAAAAAAATATGGGCACAAAAAGAAACTAATATATAGGTACAAATTAAAAATGAAAAGAAAATTGGTACAAATATAAAAAGGTTTGCAAATTAAAAATAGGTACAAACTAAAAATAAAAATATATGATAAAAAATTTAGCCATAAATATAGGTATACTAATTGTAACATTTTTAACACTAAAGGAATATATTTTAAAATAAAAATATTTTATTATTCAAATAATTAATGATGTTATTAATACCCAAGGATCTTGATCAAAACTTGAAAATGAATAGGATTTTAATTAATATAGTAGTAAAATGAAGGATGTGAACCTAATTTCTCCATTAATGATGAAATGATAAAACTTGACTGTTTGATGTACTATGACTTCAACTTTTGATACTACTATATATATATATATATGTATGTATGTATGTATGTATGTATGTATGTATATTGTTGGACTTAATATCCCACAAAAGTGCAGGAAACAAGTTTTTCACAAGTATCCCGTTTATGTAACGATGTTGCACACCGCTTAACTGGGCTTGATATTTCGGTTGGTATTCAAATAATTTAGTTCGAGAATCCACCTAATACCATCCTGGACATCCTCCTTCAAAACATGTTCGTGTGATTGAGTTTGATCAATGATATCGTTTCTATTAAAAATAAATAAATCAACAGCACATATAAATCTAATCACTACTTGTTCAATGATATCGTATCAGGGTTCAATAATTTTAAATTTAAGGGGGAGTTTTTAGAAGCAAAAAGACAAAAAAAAAATAAAAATAAAAATAAAAAAAGCAGATGATTTAAAAAGACCAAAAAAGAGAAGGTGCAAAAATGAATTAGTCCGTGCCCTTCTTTACGAAAAAACTTGCATGCTTTTTCGACTGTCAATTTATCCATTTGTATAATCTTTTTTGCCCACAAATTTATTGTCGGCACAAATTCAACAACTATGAGCCAACAAAGCAAAAAATTCGTCTGGTGAAAGCTGCTTTGCCGACAAAATATATTTGTTGGCTCAAAATTCGTCGGAAGAGTGATTTTCTAGTAGTGAATATATTGCATACAAGTAAGAAATGAAATATAAACATTATAAAAATCTCATTCTACACTCTTCGTTATTATATTTTTCTTTCTAATTATAAAAAATTTGGAATGCAAAATTAGATTTTTGGAGTACCAATGGCAATGCCCTCAAAAATGTGTTTTAACAGCATGATTATTGCGCAAATCTACCAGTCTACTTCAAAATGCACTCTGTCATGAATGGTTAACTAATTTTGACAGAAGTTAATGAGAAAAAAAGGTTGGCACTATACGAACTTTGCGGGAGAGAGAATGTTTGAGGAAAATGTATGAGAAAAATCAAAACATAGGTAGCTGTCATTGGTCCAGGTGGAACGTATCCCATGTGGCCACCTGTGGTTGGGACTTGGGAATCAGTCCCTGGGAGGTTGGCCACTTGGGTTATGTATATATCGACTACGAGGAGCAAGAGTATAGTTATGTGTTTAGTTGCGAATTAGGATTATAATATTGAGTGGTCTCAATATTAAAGCTTCAAAATTAAATTAGATGAAAATAATATTAAAATTAAACGATAAACTACCCAATTATTCATTCATAATTTTACAAACAACATTTACAATCTACAAAGACTAAATTGTTCACCATGAAGTTTTATACTCTGAAAATGTGTCGTGGTAGTTTCATTGTCAATATAAGAAAAAACAAATCGAGAATGATATGGGTATCCAATATTGGAGTTCAACTGTCGCAAAAAGGATTGGAACTATCCAAAATTGGCATTGAAATTGCTGGAATAGGACTGTCAGAACTAATTGATGATGATTTTTGCTGGTGCTGGCCGAGGGATCGGTTGGGTGTGGTTAAAGGAAAAAAGGAATTGAATTGGAAATTACCCAATTGGAGAATGTGAATGCAAAATGAGATTGGGTGGAGATCTCTCGTAGGAGGAAAGAGAATAGACTCTCTTTTTTTTTTTTTTTAAATGTCTCCTTCACGTGGTTAATAAGAAGACTTGATTTCGATCATTTGTTTTAAATGGCTTGACTCAAAACAATGTTGTTTCGGTCGAGTCTTTTACAAAACAGAATAGCTTCTCCATCATTAATAATTTGCAAAACCTCACCCACTAGTCTGCCGCTACACTGTTCTCCTCCACCACATGCCTTGGGTAGTCCTCAGGAGTCCTCACAACCCACGTATCAGGGTTGCTGAGTGGTCCTGGAACCCCTAAGTTCCTTAATGTATATGCCATGTATATGCCCTATATATATATATATATATATATATATATATATATATATATATATCGTTGTTTGGACGTCAATTTCAAGTGTTCAACTACTTACTTACACACGATTAACGGTTATTACAAGCATTTCTACACTATTCTATGCTGAGGAGAAAAACCATGATTTGAATTCAAGAAGTAGTGGGCTGAAGATGAAGACATTAACCATCAAATAATTTACCTGATAGCGATTCAGCACACATATGTTCTCAAGAATATGGTTGAAGCAGCCTAACTCGGTGCAAAAGACCCTGAAATTCCCAGTGATTAAGCAACCTTGTCTTCAGTTCCTAGAGCCCTAGGCCGAGAGGTATTCCTTCCTCGGCCGTAGTCCCTCAGGTACAAAAGTTAGCATAACATTCGACACCACTATCACCAAATCTATTCTACTCGCTCGATCGAGCTAGATCGTGAGTTGGCACGACCGCATTCGTCAGAAGAACGTAGTTAGCTCATAGTTACTTAGCTTGTGTGTCACATCATTTTTAGAGTCAACATATTAGCATTCTGAAAACATAAATATTACGTACTCATCGTTAATGATATTCAAAAGAGAAAGAACTACTACAAATAGTACTATATATATATACACAAAAATTAATGCCATCGTTTGTAATCATAAATAGTTTAGCTAGCTAGCTAAACCTTGAACAATGCGGATTGGATTCCAGGTAGAAAAGCAAAACAAAGAGAGAGGTTCTAGATATGGCACATTGTGAGACGGTCACTCAGAAAAGAAATAAGCTTGTAGTTCTAACAAAAGACTAAATCATGACGTCCCGTTTATTTTGATCTCCAAAAGTAAGAATTTAGTGCTTTTTTCTCATTTGTGTTTCTAAATATATATACTAAAATTATAACTTTAGCCTTTGAAATTCAATTTTCTCCACATAAAAATCGAATCCACCCAAAGCCAACACTCCAACCACCATGAAATGCAAAATATCCGATCTCTCTCACCCCCACAACCTCCCGCCTGCCATTGATTTCCACGTCATTCTACTCCCATTCACCAGCGTTGACCCCATACCTCCCCAATCTGAGCTATATCTTCCATTCACCACCTTCGTAGCATCGATCTGCACCCCTTCTCCTCCTTTGTGGATCTCCGTTCTTTACTACACGTTTGTAGTTGGAGATCTTGCCTTGAGTTTTAAATTATCTGAAAGTTAATTTTAATTTTATTTAAATCTTTTTTTTAATTTACATTAAGCTTTTCATATTTCTTAAATATATATATTTAACAGTAAATTAATGGAATTGACCAAATTAGCTAACGGTTTAAAATACAAATACAAAATCAGCCAAACTGAAAACATGGAGACTAAATTGACCGAACATTTAAAACACACGGACAATTTTGACATTTAAGCTCAAATAAAACTCAGTGACTAGACTCCACATCATTAAATTCATTAATTACGTTTGACTTTACATATTTTACATTTTCTGGATGCCTAAAAACCCATATTTGTGTTGTATGTATACCATTAATTTCATACGAATTGTTTTTTTGTTTGATATATACCATTAATGTTATAAATTTGTTATCCACTATATAATAGCAATAAATGACACACCCCGACCCGGAATGTCCACTAGGATCCCAAATCGAGCTGTGTTGGCCGACACCTGGAAGGTGACGAAGCCATAAAGTGCGATAGTGTATAAAAAGTGAATAAATTTGAATCTAAAAGTGTCTAAATACCAGAGTGCGCTACGAGTGGGAGCGAACCCATTTCACACGCGATGTCAGAGTATAAGTAAGGTACAGTAGTGTGGGTAAGAATCATACCCTTAAAAGTAGCCACCAATACTAAGATTAGCTATATATCCTCGTCGATACGAACTCAGCAGTTAAAACCTGAAGGGGTACAAAACAGAAAGTGTGAGTAAGCAGTAAAACCAAGCTTCCCAAAACTATTACCCTTCTAACAGTAATAACCCCTCACTGTAATTCCCTTATTGTTTTCTATAGGACAGTACAACATATATACATATATCCAAACCATACTCAGAAATGACCAAAACCACGGTTTGCCATCAACTCCATCATACATTAATAAGTAGGCCAAATGAACTTAATCAATACAAAATGATATATCAGTCAGAGTCATCTAAAATGACATGTACAACTTATCCATATCTCATCAATCATGGCTAGCATATAAGTCGGAGTCACTTATAGTGACCTGTACGACTTATCCATATCTCATCAATCATGGCTAGCATATAAGTCGGAGTCACCTATAGTGACCTGTACGACTTATCCATATCTCATCAATCATGGCTAGCCAATAGCTCAATAAGTATACCTGCACACAAGTCGAAACCACCTAAAGTGGTCTGTACGACAGGACTGGGTGTAAATAAATACGCTCAAGTGCTACGATCACGTGAAGACTGTGCGAATAATCGTGGATCACCTACGAGTCAGAACCACCTAAAGTGGTCTGTACGACAAGACTGTGCACCTACCTTGGATCCAAGGTGAGCGTAAGGTGCGGGAGGTGAACATCACGTGAAGGACTGTGCCTTGGCCACGGGCGGGAGCACTAACACCGAGATGCAGGTTTATAAGCTCTCAATGCATCTCAATATAACATGTGCAACTCATGGCAACCAGTACGACAGTATCAAAGTTGCCTAACACATAATTGTAGTCATGCTATAACGCAATCGATTCAACTAATACCATAAACTCACCTGAACTTACCTGGGTGTCCTGCGTTCACCTTTACACTTGAAAGCATTCCCAATAATTATATGCAAGTAATATACAAATGGATATACCATGATGCAATCTAATACTCAACCATGTCGTAGCATTTTCAATTATAAACAATACGATGTGAAGTGTACAATCAATAACGCCCAACTCCCGAACTACTTATTTTCAGGGATAATTATCCATGACAACCCAATTAACACTAATTTAACTAACCAATTCACAAAACTAAACCAATTTCCTTCGCATTACTCAATTCCCCAAATAAGGCTTTTGTCGCAAATATATTATGGCTGCATCTAATGTCTCGTTAGACTGCCTACGTACCCTAAACAGGGATCAAGCCATTCATAGTTCATATAGTACTTCAAGTATTCACAATAATTATATATGAAGGTAATATACCTAATCAATTTAAAAGTGTCGATAGAACTCTCAATAATATGTACGATAAAAAGGAAAAGATCCACTCACCTGGAGTCCATGCTATGATTCTCTAGCGCACGCATCGAGGCGTCCTGAATGATTGGTCCCTGTGACCAATTATCAAATCACATCTCAGAACTCTTATCCGTAGAATACGTAATTCACATAAAACACAACCTCAACGGCATTCTAAAATAGTTTGAGACCCATTGACCACAAGTCAACAGTCGATCAAAGATCGACGGTAGCGTCTACAACCCTGTATAACTTGACCTGGAAGATCCGCATATCAGATTTTCAATTCGCAACTCCCAACGATCCACAATATTTTTCTAGAATAATATATTAAAATTTCATTACGATCCAACGGTCAGATCTCCGCCAATTGCCTAAAACAAGTGGTCGTGAACATGTATTTTACTAACTTACAAATCCAATTCAGGAAGATCCGTAAGTCAGATTCCCGATCCATAAATTCCTATAATTTTTAAATATTACGTATTATAATGTATCCAATTTTGGTGACGATCCAACGGTCGGATCGTCCATTCACATTTTTATCAAGTAATGTACCGTAACGAATTTAGGTTCCAACGATCAACCTACGTCATTCAAAAAAAAAAAACTGAATTCAAGACATTCGACATAGCATAAAAATAGCATTGGCGGCCCACTGGCCACGCGCCGCCGCGGGTGGCAGTTGGCCGCCCCGACCCGCCGGAAAATTCAACTATTTCCAAAAATTCTCAAACTTCACAGAAATGAATATCTCAGTGAGTGGAGCAACCTTCATACCTGCCACGAAGTCCAAAAATGGACGGAAGATGGTCAATTTTTCCCACAAAGCCGGCGGGTGCCTAAAACTTCCCGACGTCGATTCGTCGTCTACGGTGGTCCAACGGGGTCAAGGTTGGTTGGGTTTTGCTCCTGGTATGATGGGCTACAAAGCCCAAGTGGTGGCATCGGCCATCGCTTTGCCGATTTGCCGGAAAATAAAAAAGAGTGGCCGAAGCACCGTTGATTTTCGTCGACTTTCGTGGCCTCAAACCGCCACATACCATGGTTAATCAAGGTGGTTCTTGGGTGGGTTTTGTAGAGGGGAATGAGAGGTTTAAGATGGTGGTGGTGGCGTCGAAAAATTCCATTGAAGTTGGCCGGAATCGGCCTTGGAAAATGGGTGGTCACACAAGTCGGGCACGGGTGCGCGGAAAGCTTTCCCCTTTTTTTTTTTTTTTTTTTTTTTTTTTTTTTTTTTTGTTCTTCTTCTTTCTTTCTGATTGGCTGAAGGCTTTCCTCCTCCCTTCTAATTTAATTGGTTGCTTCCTATTTGTGCCTAACATCATATTGGCCACTTTCCCACAAGGTGGGAATTCAAATAATTTATAACTAAACTTTAAATAGCCATTTTCAAACGTCCATAACTATACCGTTATAATCCGGACTCACAAACGGCTTTTGCCTATGCGTTCACATCCACGAGTACTAGGAGAATATGTTAAAAGAATAAGTCATACATCTCTCTAGACGATGTTCAACATAAGTCAAAATCTTTGTCTCTATGGCATTTTCGTAAATTCACTATTTTAAAATAAAATAAAAACGTAAAATTTGGAACGGGTTGTCACAATAAAACATGCCTAATATATATGCAACATAGTTTATCTACAAATTAAAACATTGTTGAAAAAATTACTAGTAATACATGAAGACTTAATGTCACGAAAATTATATTTTACATATAATTATAGGTAAATTATTTTACACACATATATATAATAATAAATGCCCTAAAATACGTAAAAGTGAAAGTAAAATAATTTATCGTAAAAAATGCAGATACAGATTCAAAATTAATTTACCTTTATTCTAAATAAAAATGTAGGTAAATTGATTAGTACAAAAATATGGGTATACTGTTGGATACCCAATTATTATTGAGAGTTTTAACGAAAAACCCGTTGTACTGTTCATTTTAACAAAAAATCACATTTTTACACTAAAAAGTCAAACCTGGTACTATTCACTTTACCATTTATTTTGTCATTATCGTTAAAACTTTAAGTTTTCAAGTCATTTTCATTAATTTTCCTATTATTTTACCTATATTTTACATAAAAATGTAGGTAAATTATATACATACCATAAATTATTGTCTTAGTCAACTTTTGAAAGAAGCTACAATTTTTCACTCCCACAAATAGTTTACCTACCATTTAAATTTTAAAATGTTAGATTATATATGTAAAATATGTGATTTGTCACCAATAGAAAATAAGCACGTTAATTTTTTTTTTAATTTTTTGGACAAACGATATTATTTACACTAAGGGTGGGTGTAACATCCCACATCGCCCAGGGGAGTGGATCATGTAAACCTTATATGTATATTCTCATCTCTACCTAGCACAAGGCCTTTTGGGAGCTCACTGGCTTCGGGTTCTATCAGAACTCCGAAGTTAAGCGAGTTCGGGCGAGAGCATTCCCAGGATGGGTGACCCACTGGGAAGTTCTCGTGTGAGTTCCCAGAAACAAAACCGTGAGGGTGTGGTCGGGGCCCAAAGTTGACAATATCGTGCTACGGTGAAGTCAAGCCCAGAATGTGGTGGAGGCCCAGGCCGGGATGTGACAATTTGGTATCAGAGCCATTCCCTAGCGCAAAGTGTGTCGACGAGGACGTCGGGCCCCTAAAGGGGGTGGATTGTGACATCCCACATCGGCCAGAGGAGTTGATCCTGTAAACCCTATATGTATATTTCCATCTCTACCTAGCACGAGGCCTTTTGGGAGCTCACTGGCTTCAGGTTCCATCAAAACTCCGAAGTTAAGCGAGTTCGGGCGAGAGCATTCCCAAGATGGGTGATCCACTGGGAAGTTCTCATGTGAGTTCCCAGAAACAAAACCGTGAGGGCGTGGTCGGGGCCCAAAGAGGACAATATCATGCTACGGTGGAGTCGAGCCCGAGATGTGGTGGGGGCCCAGGCCAGGATGTGACAGTGAGGGGGTAGGCTTAGCCTCATAATGGGGTAGTAATAATGTGGTTCAAATTCATCTTTGGCAATAATCGAACCTAAGACTTCTCACTTACAAGTGAAGAGGAATACCACTAAACCGTAGTGGGAAGTTCGGGTAAGAGCATTCCCAAGATGGGTGACCCACTGGAAAGTTCTCTTGTGAGTTCCCAGAAACAAAACCGTGAGGGTGTGGTCGGGGCCCAAAGGGACAATATCATGCTACGGTAGAGTCGAGCCCGAGATGTGGTGGGGGCCCGGGCTGAGATGTGACAGTGAGGGGGTAGGCTTAGCCTCACAATGGGGTAGTAATAATGTGGTTCAAATTCGCCTTTGGCAATAATCGAACCTAAGACTTCTCACTTACAAGTGAAGAAGAATACCACTAAACCGTAGTACTAAGTTGCAAGCACGTTAATACTTAAGTAATAATTCATTTATCAACAACCACGTCATATGGTTTACAAAATACGGTTTGAAATTGATGGTATCCCTAGCAATACCCGAAAGATTCATTGACATAACTAGGGTATTGTGGCATAAGCTGTACATAACTTCTAATAATAGGTTATTTCTTTTTCCGTTTGTAAACCATCTAACGTGGTTGTTAATGATTGGATTATTACTTAAGTGTTGATTAACATGTTTTTTTTAGATGAGTTTATGTTTAAGAGCTAAGAGTTACAAGGGTCTGCCACTTAGTGTTACAGTCTAGTGGTATTCCTATTCACTTATAAGTGAGATATCTTAAGTTCGATTCTCACCAAATATAAAGTTGAATCACATTATTATGACAAGCTCATTATAAGGCGAAAAAAAAAAAAAAAAAAGTTAGAAGAGTCTTTCTCTAATGAACCCATAAATATATTACCAAAAGAAGGAGATCCAAATTTTGGGCATATTTTAATATTTGGTAGCGATATGTTACTTGACTAAAAGTTTAGTTGTTTTTTTTTTTTTTTTTTTATCATTTGATATAGAGGTTATTCTTTTGTGTTTGTACAAGCTCTATAAATTTGGGGTCTCTATTTTCCTCTAGTATGAACGCTTTTTCGATTAATTACATCATCTTTTGTTTATGTGAGTCTCTTATCAAATTCCGGGTGGCATTTGATTGCGGGTCAGATTCTTTGTGGCCTAATCTCTTTTATCGAAATTAATCAAAATTGATGTGAGAAATGATATACACACAATTTTTTTTTTTATTGTTTTCGATCACCAAAATACGTTTCAATGGCTTAAATGAAATATTTCCCTTTATACATATGCTAAAAATTGAGATTTCATCCCAAAACTAATTTAAATGGAAAGTTCAATTTAGAATGAGATTTGTAACACACTTAGACAACAAAGTTGTCATCAAGATTTTTTTCATCACAAAAGTAGGATTGACATACGATATCACATAGATATTTTTGCAACTTGAGAGATCACATAACAAATAGAAGATTACATTAGAATTTAAATATGGTCCTAAATCCTGCCTAACTATGTTATTCTTATTCCTTGATAATCAAAATTCAATACCTCAGCTGGCTTTATTTTGGTTACAAAGTTTATGTAATCCTGTCCTTTGGTGGTCGGTACCATCAAGACGAATGGTACGGATTTTATTTTTGTACGGTGGATATTGTGACACGTGACAATTAAGACTTTTCGTTCTATTTCAAATAATTTTCACCTTATTTACTGTTTTTGATTTAGATGCTTATCGATTAAAAACGCGTCATGAGTAATTAAATATTATATTCACAGTCATGAGTAAAACATGCTAATCTTAGGATTAATCTTGTCATTATCAAAATACATTTTTTAAGACAAGAATATATAAATATCATCAACCTTTTGACTAATAAGCAAATACCAGAGAGTTTTTCACTTCTTTTTTTTCCACACAAACGCGGATGCGGCTGCGGCTGCATCTGATGTTCTAGAATCACCAATTAAAACCTAAAAGCTATATCTTGTTCGAAGAAGAAGAAAATAAGAAAACAACAAAAAAAAAATAAAAAAACCTAAAATCTATAAACAAGAAGCAGAATCTACCAGGAAATCGGGAAGTGGGAGCGTACCAAATTAATATTAAATATTTGGGCGTTACGGCATCACAGTCGCATATTGTTACTAATTCTTTTATAACATAAAATAAGTATTTACGTAATATGTCAAGTTTTTAACGTATTCTTGTTATCGCCTATTCATATTATAATCTATAAATAAATAACATCGGTGACAATGCCACAAAGACAAATCACAAAGAGAGGGGGAAGCGACGGAGAGAGAGAAATGGAAGAAGTTGGACTGGTCAGCATAGACCTTACCTTTTCTATATGCGGACCCAAAGATCGGTCAGAGCTGAAAAACTCGGTTTCTCAGTCAAAACTGCAGACTTTCCACTCTCCAAATTTTCACTTGATTATTCCAACAATTACCCGGTGTTATATATACAAACTCTCCACTTTCCTTGTAAATGCAACTCTCCCAGTCTTTGCTTCTGCAGCTCCACTACTCTCATCTTCTTCTTTTTCCCATTTTCTCACTCCAAATTTTCTGGATACCAATTCCATGCGTCAACCTTGTTACTACAAACAACGTTTCGGAGCTTCCGAACTCCTTGGCTTCTACTCTATCTCGGAGTCGGGAAGATTCAGTGTGATGGAGATGTGTAAACACTCTTGTAATGATTAAGAGCGTCTGAGGTCCTGCGTTCAAATCCTCTCTTCCCCAATATCGCTTGTATCATAAACAAACGACGTTGCTCGTAACCCAATCGACATATACAAGTGAAATATGGATTCCAGTAAGAGCTCGGACCATAAGTCACTGGTCAATGAGATCATTGAAGGACTGGAGCTAGCAAAACAGTTGAGGCTAAGTCTGAATGCAAAATCGTCATCAGACAAGAAACAATTTTTAGTGCAGAGGATACTGTCGTCATATGAGAAGGCCCTTCTGATGCTGAAATGTAGCGGTTCGCCACAAAGTCCTATCGGGGCAATAACAAGCGTGCCGGAGTCGCAAATGTCAGCCGGCGCAGTTCCTTGTTGCGATGACAACAACACAAGTCTCCAGGATCGTCATGACCTCACAGAGGTCTCCAAGAAAAGGTGAGACTGGACTAACAATAAAGTAAAAAACTGGCCTCGTTTGGTGTCAAGGATTATACTGGATAACGTACTAAATTCTATACAATGTTGAATGAAGAAACGGATGCCAACTTCCAAGTTGAATGTAGACGATGGATTAGCGACGAAAGAAAACTTACCCTTCCAGTTCCCATGGTACGATTGGGAGGGATAAGTTTCTTCGTCACGAATCCATCTGGTGAGTTATCCAATCCGTTCTAATCCTAACCACCAAACGAGTGTAATCACAAAGAATCAAATGCTGATTTGGATTTACAAATTGCAGAAAGGAAATGGCCAAATGGACAGAACATGTCACGAGAGTTAGCTCTGAGAATGGGATTGAAGGAGCCCATGAAGATGGCCACTGCTGGAGAAAATATGGGCAGAAAGACATCCTAGGAACCAAACATCCGAGGTAAATTAAGGATCTTGTTTTATTTAATCAGTTAATCTTATCCTGCTGCGATCATTTGCAATAACAGCACGAAGCCACGCGTCGAAAAGCGACATAAAATACATTACCTTTTTACACGTCCTCCCACAAAACGGAAGACTTTGATAAAAAATTGAATCATCCTTGATAAGTAAGAAACAAACCAGTCTTCTTCTGCAAAATAGAAAGTTTCACATTGTTATGAACAATTCTGATGATCAATTTGTATAAATCTGCAGAAGCTATTACAGATGCACGTACCGGAACTTGGAAAGTTGTTGGGCTACAAAGCAAGTGCAAAGGTCGGATGAAGACCCCACTGTCTTCGAAATCACGTACAAAGGGAAGCATACATGTTCTCATGGCCGCAGTTCAGTTCCACCGCCACCATCACCAGAAAAGCAAGAGCAAAAACGACACAATCATAACGATACTTATCAACAACAGCAGTCTCAAGGAAATCAAATCAGCTTCCCAACTAATCTGAGGGTCAATACTGAGAACTTGGACGACAGAGAGAACATGGCTTCTCCATTCTCTTTTACTGCAACTTCATTCGGATGTATGAACAACGATGACGCCCTTCATTCATTGATGCTTGATGATAACAGTCTTTTGGACAATTTCAATCAATCATTGCTATCTCCGGCTGCAGGCGGATCAAACAATTACTTTGAGCCGGCAAGTCAGATGAGAAACATTGCAGGAAAAGAGCAACGTTCCGAATCTGATCTTGCAGAGATCATCTCAGCCAAAAAATCGTCAACCAATTCTTCGATTCCGGACATTGATTTTTCACCGGAGCCAGTGGAACTCGACTCTTATTTCCCATTTGACTGCCCAGGATTTTTCTTATAATTCTACTTGGTCTTTGAGAATAAGAATAAGTAGCATCAAGACTGCCACTAGTTTGTTTCACATCTTGAATCAACACATGTATTATAAAAGAGGAAGATTTCTAGTAAAAGATAAGAGCTTTTTGTGATGTTGGCCATGGGATAGGTTAGTCAGCATAGCATCGACAAGTTTTTGAAGTTTTTCCCTTTTTAAATTCCAATTGAGACGTTTTGGTTAAGAATATAGTAGCAGTTCATACATCACATCTTATATTCAAATAGGATAAGTGAAGATCCTATAACATTTAGCTCAAAACATAACAAACTTTCAGAGACTCGGAGGGGCGGGTCATGTGCTTAGTTAAAAAACAACACAACAGAATCAGAAAGATAAGGATATTGTAGGAATATAAGCAAATATATGATTGTAGATTGACAATATTCAAGGCTCCACAAAAAAAAAAAAAAACAGCAGTAAAGACGTTGCAACTCTACATACAGTGAATGAACACAAGGGAAAGCCGTCTGCTGCACCTAAGCAGAAGTTTCGGTCTCGTCCTTCAACCCGGGAATAGGAGTTGATGTTCTTTCTTCTGCATCCCCAGCTTTTCTAAGAGCTCCTCTCAACCCCAACACAATAAAAATGTTGGTCAGAGTGAGAAGTGCCTCAGCCCCGCCATGTAACCAATCGACATTCGCCAATGAAGTGCCATAGTTCACCTTTGCTGTTCAGCCAAATAACCACATTAAGTAAGGCATCGATTCAGGAATTTGATTGTTATGAATGCATAACACTCTCAGTTTCTTAAACATGAAAACTTACCGTAAATTCCAGCAGGAACTGCTCAGTTGATGAGAGGAAAGCAAACAACAAAACGAAGGATGTCAGTAGATCGAAACTGAGCGGTTAACAGTAAAGAAGTTACAATATTAGGCCAAATTCAACATGAAGCAAAACATTCCAACTGGAGTGAGTTTTTGGAGGGGCAATTGAATGTGCTCATAGAAACCCAAGCATTGTCTTCTCGGTTTGAGACAACCTAACATGCAACAGGGACACCAAAGTGGCGGCATCGTATCCTAAACCTATCACGCAAACGTCATGTCTTCTAACTAGTTCAATGGCATCGCTTGAATGGTATAGTTCACATAGTATCGCACGACTGGTTTGAGATATCGCCACCTTGGCGTCTTCATTTGCATGTAAGTTCTTCTCCGTAAACAGACCAATATGCAATATGGAAACCAACACCTTGTTAATATGTTTCTCAAATTATCAGAAATTAACCACATGGACATGGAGAGCTTAACAATGCTAAATTAAGCAACCCGAAAAAGGATTAATTATCAAAAACCCAGGAAGCCATAAAAAATTCAAAAATAAAAAAGGTAATAGGAAGATTGGAAAAACTCACTGGTGGCCCCCACAAAGGCAAGCAAGAAGTAGAACCCGAAGAGGGTGAGCTTAGGGGCAGACTTGGATTTGGTGATGAAGTACAAGAAACCCAGGTAGGGAAACAGAGAAGCTGCAAACAGCTGGGAAGCTATGCTCTGTGAGTCAATGCTGGGCGCCCATGGATCAATTGGGAATAACACCACCCCGCAGACACTCCCACCCCCACCTCTTCTGTTTTGACTGCCGATCCTTCTCTCTGTGTAAAACTTGGATTCTCTGTTTCTGGAAAATGGGTTCGGTTCGGGGCTCCTAGTGAAACAACGGGAACCCGGAAAAGTAGGAGGGAGAACAAAGGCTGGGGATTTACAGAGAGATTGAGTGCAGGTGATAGTCATTGAGGAGAGAGAGACGTGGAGTGAGTGTTTAGAGTGGGTGTGGTAGGAGATGACAGTTAGGATTTTGTTATCATCAAAAGTCAGTGAAAGGGAGGAGGATTCTCTACCTTCCTGTTCCCATCCAATTCCATCTCCTTCTTTTACATAATATTTTTTATCTTATTATTTTTATAAAAAGAAATTAATATAAGATGTTAACATGGTTTAGCCGTGATCACTTTAATAGGAGAGCATAGAAGGATAGAGAGATTAGGATGGTAGATAATCCTCTTCCCAGTGTAAGCGGGTAGGGCTTTGAAATGTGGACTTATAAAATGTCTTGGCATTAACCCGTTGGATTTCCCTTGAAATGTGGAGGACTTACGTAAAGGGCTCACGTCGCATGATGTTCTGATTGAATAATGCATTGGTATGTAGAGGAAAATTTAGACATGCCTATGTATTATTGAATTAAAATGCCACGTGTTAAATCCGTTGTACGTAAATTGTTCTCTCACATGTGTTGTTCAGGTGCTTGATGAAATGCCTCAATGGCGCTGGGCAGTGCTTGTGAGTAGGGAAGAAAATAGACGAGATAACACCGAGGGTTATTTGTGTGCTGTCTTATTATCAGACAACTTCTCGACGCGGTAACCTAATGTAAGATTGTTCAGAAAAAAAATACCGATGTCTCACCGTCGTCCCACAGCGGTCACATATCAAAATTTGACCCAACAACAGTTTTGTTTTGAGACCAAACATGAAAACTAAATTACTGTTTCAATTCAATGATGTTTGGATTTCCCCATTCATTTGTTTCCCTCTTTTACGATTCTAAAGAAACAGGCCGTACGAAAGAGACAGCCGAAAGCGAGAATGATTCCCAATTTCCCACATCAAATTTCAACTGTGAATCATTTGAACCAATATGTAAAGTTACAATCAATACAGTTCAAACAGTGAATTCACTAACATGTAAAAACTGAGGGACTACGACGTGGGTTCAAAAGTAGCCTCTTCGTGCCAAACTCCGTTCAAACTAGACTGCCACAACCGCACTGACCCATCATTCCCGGTGGTCGCCAAAGTCATTCCACTCATGTCCCATTCCATCTGCCAGACCTGACCACAACATGAGGACATCAATCAATTAGGAAGGTTCATAGCCCTTCTCTCCGAGGTAATAAACATTTTGCCCTCTTAAGCATCTACAATCGTATACCCAACACACACATTGTTAATATCAATTTCCGTTCCAAATTAATTGATTGATAACATTTTCGATAGTTTTATTATTACCTCGCCTTTGTGACCCGAAAGTACTGCAATCTTCTCCAATGAGAGTCTTCCATCAGAGTCAGGGTTTAGCCCAAGATGCCATATTGATATTCCCTTGTGAGTGGCAACGGCAATTACCTCATACGGCCTGAACAAAATTTATACAAATCACTCTCTGATATAAAAATAAAACGAAGCCATTTTTTCCAATTTTATGAAGACATAAAACAGAAAAGCTCAAATTCCTAATCATTAGTAAACAGTGCTTGCATGAGCAATGAGACAATTCCCTACCTTCCAATGTTCATTGCCCACGCAACTGCATAAACCTGATCATCGTTGTCACCAGGCGAGGCCAACTCTGCAACTGGGAGCCATCTTTGATGAGCCTGATCAAATTCCCATACCTGTAAAGTACAATCATAAGATTTTGTACAAAACAAAATATATCAAACAAAAGAAGTCATATACGCAACACCTGCAACATTGATGTGGCCTGCGGATGTAAATGAATGATAAAAAAGAATTTATCATACCTTGGCGGAATTAAGTTGTGGTGTGTTTGAACTGAAACCCAAAACAAAACTTGATTCCTGGCTTTCTCCTCTTTGTGGATTCCAAGATATAGATGCAGATAAGCACATGGCAGGGCCAACTGTAGACACCGAATCGATAAAATTCTGAAATTCAGCCTGGACAAAAAGATCATGAAATAAGGTCAGAGAGTAGTTGCAGACTGTAAAATTCTTTAAGGAATCGTTCTCAACCGGAGAAAGAATCTTAAAAACTAAAAGGGTGTAACCATGTCAAGAAAAGCACAGAGGAGAAAGAGCCCCAAAAATAAGAGAGAAAGAGCAACAGAAACAGAAGCTCATGGTCCATTCTCATTCATAAAAACAGGTGAAGGATTGGGGGAAGAAATCTCCTGTCATCCCTTTTATATTCACAAACGCAATGCATCATTCTATACAACTAGAACTTACCTCTAATGGTTGGGGTTTGTGAAAAAATAATCATGAACGGAAAATTCAGCACCAATTCAGCTGCATTGTAACATTATAATAAAATTACATGGTCTAAGTAACATTATCAGACTGAACCAGATAAAATGATCCACCTGAAGTTGCCAATTCTTCAGTTCCAAGGGATCCAGTAGCTCATAAACCTTGACACGGCCATCTGAATATGCAGTGACCTATAAAAACGAAACAAATTAAAGTTTGTCACTTTTCAGTGCCCATTGAGCATGTTGTACAGGGTGCCAATTGAACGTAAACTAGAACCTAAATCATATTAGATGAAATGAAAAGAAAAAAAGTCAGCAATCCGAAGCATAACTTTTCACTTACAAACTTAGATTTTAGAAATTGTAACCGCAATGCCAAAATTAAAGAAAAGCAGTAGCAGCAACAAAAGCTAACCATTTTTAAACCTGCCGCTGAGACTCCAAACTGGGTATCTAGCAGTTGAGCCGAACCGCTGTTAAATCTTGTGCACAGCTTCCATTGAAGAGGTTGTGCATCTAGACAATAAAAAAAAAAAAAAACCATAAACTTCTATCAGATACGATGCGCAGTGAAATTCCTATACCCAGTTCTTGGAAATGGGTGATTCAATATGCATCAGAAACACAATGCGCCTCGAAAACAAATTCAAAAAGCATTGTCCTCACAATTCCCTAACTAAATTAAACTGCTTCAGTTAGAAAAGATTATAATTTCAATGAAAATACCTTCAGCAACTTCCTCC
Source organism: Pyrus communis (assembly GCF_041283825.1). Taxonomy (NCBI): domain Eukaryota; kingdom Viridiplantae; phylum Streptophyta; class Magnoliopsida; order Rosales; family Rosaceae; genus Pyrus; species Pyrus communis. Next base: position 9,477,904 of record NC_142578.1, read on the forward strand.
CACAATGACAAAGTCCCATCTGTGCAAACACACGCCACTGCGTCACCGTATTCCGGCGGAACCCAAGCAATTTTCACAATGCCAGCAGCCTCGTGCACCTGAAGCAAAAACAATCACACATTTTAAAAACAAAAACACAATCTTTTAAGTGGAATTGAAAATTTCAACAGAAAAAAATTAAAAACTAATGGGCTAATTCCTGAAATGTGAAATCAATTCAAGAAGGAGGGAATTAGGGACCTTGGATTTTGAGGTGCAGGACAAGGAGGAAGAGCAAGGGTCGCGCGAGTCGAAGACGACGAGAGTTCCGTCGACGGAGCCAGTGGCTAATCTCTGGCCGCAGTAGTTCCAAGAAGAGCAAGTGGTGCCTTTATCGAGCGCCACCAGAGGTTTCTCCATATCCGCAGAGTCACTGGAGCTCCGATCTGTGGCCACGACGGTCAGAGGCGGAAGAGCTAAAAACAGGACGATTAGTTTATACGGTTTTGGCAGAACGTTGGGACAGTTTCTGGGTCGGGTCAATCAGCCGCTCAATATTACAGCATACCTCTTTTACTTATAACTGATTTCAGTCTTATGTTCCATTCTAACCTCGCTTTTTCAAAAAATAAAATAAGGAAGGGCTTAATGGATTTGGACTCGAAACGAGTCCACCCGTTTATGGTATGATTTAATAATTTGATATGAGATGTGTATTCATAGATAATTTAAAAAAAAAATGAAATCGTTGTAGGAAATAACATGGAGAAATTCTGAGATAATTCTTTTTAGAATGTGACTCTTCATGTAATTTCTATCACCTTACAGTTCAACGTCAATTATCGTATTAACATTAGAAAATATTGTGACAAATAGTCCATGGAGAGTCTCACATTCGAGAGTATTTCTCATATTTGAAAGATGGGATAGAGGGGGATGGTGGGGATAGATGGAGAAAAAGGGCTAACTGTCTTAGCATGATTTTTTTTCTTGGCCTTATACCTTTATTTATACTAATCACAGGTTTTTACTTGTCCTACAAATAATATAAGTCACATAAGGAAAGGATTTTCTAGATCTTATAGATTTCTATTTCTAGTTCACTAAAATCACATTCCTATAATAATACTAACTGCAACACTTCCCTTTAAATGTGTAGAACTAAACAAGTAGTCGTATTGTGTTATCAAGCAAATGTGAAAGTAGTTGATGAAGTCTTTCTCATCAGGCATAGACAATGCATACACAAGTCTTACAAGTAGGGTCCATATAAAAGTACAGTCTCACCAAAACCTTGCTCAATGGGAAGCTTAGTCTAAGGAGAAAATGTGAGTTAATGCAATATCGACACTTGAGATAAACAAGCAACAATAAACGCACATGTCAAGGTTATAACTAGTCTAATATATGTGCCTCACTAAAACCTTGTCAAGACAGCAAAAACCCAGTGAGAAAAAATGATCTTGATCTAAAAGAAAAATAGTACATTAAGGCCAAGTGAGTATACTACAAGATATTCACATTGAGATGACAAAACTCCCCCTAAGAACTACCAACAGTGCAAATGAGGTAGTGTAGGTAATCCAACTCCTCGGATAAGCTTCATAAAGGTAGACTTCGACACTGACTGTGTGAAAAGATTGCCAAGGCTGTCTTGGTATCTGATCTGCTTGACTTCAATCTTTTGATGCTTTGCTAATGTAGATAGCAACAATAAGTTTGGCATAGCCACTTGGATCATTTGGTCGACATTGTCTTCATGAATCGTTGTTGGTATTCAACGATAGTCAACAAGTGTTTCGAATATGCTCAACAAGAGCTCTTAATCGTGCCTATTTAGGTGTCAAGTAGTAAGGTGTGGTAAGCTTAGCATGATTCGAAGACATTGTCTTTAAAATATGTTTCTTGTAAGAGTTTGATAAAGAACAATGGATTAGCATAACTAAGAAGGTAGTATTGCTAACTGACGATATAAATATTGCACGGAGAGTCAAAGCGAAAAGGGGATAGTGAAAAGCAAGACATTGCTAAAGAAAAAGGTGAAAGAGCTGCAAGAGGCAGCTAAATCATATAAGAGATTCTATAAATAAATGGAATTACATAATACATATATATATATATAAAGAGATTCTATTCTTTTGAGCATGTATAGCTAGGGGTGGACATGGGTTGGGTCGGGCCGGGCCCAAATTTGGAGGAACCTGACCCTACCCCATTTTAAAATGTAAATGGGCAAAACGGGCCGGGTAAAGACATTTTGAGTTTTGGAACGGGACCTAACCCGACCCGTTTGAAACTGGATGGTTCAAGACGAGTCCACGGGTCCAACTTTTTTTTCTTTCTAGAAATTACATTTTTCAAAGCTGCACTGCAATGCACAACGACAGAGACATTTTTCTGTAAATTACAAAAGTTGTTTCACAGCACAAACAGATTGCAATAGCATTCACGAAAACTTGGGGCTAGAGAGTAACTCCCAATGGATCCCTTAACAAAACTTCGGGAAAAAAAAAAAAAAAATTCTCTTACAAAACTATTAAACTGAACGATGAAGAAAGACTTTTTTGTACATGGGCAAGAAAAACCAGAAAATGGCTTTATCATTTTTTCACTTGTAATATTGCTTCCTCTCGGTTGAATGTTTCCATCAAATTGAAAAATATGTTAGTGGATTATTCAAAACAGCCAATAGTGGAATGAAAACGATACGAAAAACAAATGAAAGGGATATTCAATTTCATTTTCGATCATATTGTACCATCTCTAATAAAATTAAAGAACAGACACACATATATCAAATGAATACAATTCCATCCCCACAACCTTCATTATGACAGCTACAAATTCCCCAACCAGAAATTTAGAACCCATAACAGAATCTATACCATTCCTGATTCAAAAACCCTAAATCCATAAACCAAAAATTCACATAAATAACAAACGCCTAATTCAAAATTACCAAAATTATAGCAGGCGACGGTGGTGATGGGGTGATGATGATCACAACGGCGGTGCTGTCATCTAGGAATCGAGATGGGTGGTGCCGACGAGGAGGAGAGAATTGAGATGGTTGTGTCGTCGTGGTTTTAGGACCTGGGTGCTTTGGGATATCATCAAGGAAGAGAGATGAATGGTGCGGTCGTGCTAGTCGTGACGGCGGTGAGAAGAGTGAATATGGAGTTGCAAAGGGTGATGTCGTTGAGGAGGGGAAGACAAAAGAGTGTGGGTGGTATGGACTTTGGAGAGAAGATGGAGTCCAAAATCTAGATGGACTAGAGTAAGGAGAATTAATGGGCCGGTTCGGGGCCCTGTTATTCTTAATATTAGGACTCGGCCCATCTCTAAAAGGCTAAGGCCCCGCCCCACCCCGCTTATTCTAAAAAAAATTGGACCCACCCTGTACCCGGCTCGAACCTGGTCTACATGCCTCGACCCACGGTTCCTCTACCCGTTTGCCCACCCTTACGTACAACACATAGAAGCTATAGCTGAAATTATATTTTCATGATTTTCTTTTAGTTCCAAATGATTGGATCGAATTAGAAATTAAGGGAGAGCTACTTTTGGTGTGAGTAATATAACCGCACTATTCTTGGACGTTCTTTGAAACTTGATAGTATAGATAAGGACGTCGATGCAATTATGCAAATATTAATTGGTCATTTCGGTCTCATGCGGTTTTGTAAGTTTGTAGTGTAGGAAATTTCCGAAACCCCATGAACAACAAAAAGACGTTAGGATATGGATTTGATAAACCAAAATTATGATAAATCAATCATAATTAACTTAAATGTGGAATACTGAAGACATGACTCTTGAGGATGACAAAGAAGTCTTCTACTTTCAGCAAACGAAAGTGTTCCAACAATAATAGCATTTGTTCATAATAGAACTTGTTTTGTGAAAGTAAGGACTACGTATATATAGTGATAACACTCCCACCAATCCGCCTTATTACTAATAAGTAAGAATTTGCCAAATCATAGGATATCATTAGAATCCTAATTAGTATAGAAATCTTGTCTAACCAAATCTTCTCTTTGTCGCACCCATTCTCTATATCTCTAAATTTGAAGTTGCAAGATACAAGATTAATTTTAGTGAGTTTCTAGACTCTATTTAATACTTTCATGGTGTTCATGAATTATATGTTATGAAAAATATTGTAAATTTTAATACTCATTTGAAATTCAATTGAATTTGCATTTATTTGTTGACATTTTGCATCCACAATTTATGGTAACGACGTCTAGGTACAAATTTTTCGGTGCACTTATGTAATTTGCATATTTTCTTATGTGCTACTAATTCATTACAAAATATTTTGGTGCAGATTTTTAGGTGCACTAGATTAGTATAATATATTAAGGTACCGACGTCTAAGTACAATAGTTCATTACAATTTTGATTAGATACAATACCTTCTAGTTTCGATACACTAATTTACCATAATATGTTGTGTCGCTGTTTATTTTTTCAATGTTTTCTCATTTACATACATTTATAAGAAAATAATTTGAAGAAATTAAATAAAATTAAAGAATTAATTGTGCATAATAATAAACTCAAAATTTAATGGAAAGACATTAAAAGAAACCCATTAAATATATATATTTTTTTTTTAACAAAATATTATCTACATTAAAGGGGTGAGAGAGTGGGGCTAACCTCACAATGGGCTAGCAATAATGTGGTTCAAATTCTCTTTTAGCGAAAATCGAATCTAAGACCTCTCACTTACAAGTAAAGAAGAATACCACTAGACCGTAGTACTAAGTGGCAAAGCCCATTAAATATGAAAACAAAAATATAATATGAATCTAAAAAGTACATATCAAAAGACTAAATCAATATGTAATCTAATAGTAAAAGCGAGTTTGAACCACATTATTGTTAACATTACTAAGAATAATTGATTGGGCAACGAAGGGGAAAACGTCGCGCAAAGACCTATACCGTCGCTGGAAACATTGGGCGGCGAAGAAAGTGTTGCACAAATTCTATCGCGCAAAGCTCATGACGTCATACATTGTGTGACGGAGGAAAGCTCTTCGTCGCGCAAAATGAAGATTGCGCGACAAAATTGGTGGTCGTTATGCGTACCGAGCGACAAAACTAGTTTCGACCCCCAAACTATCACACGATAGAAATAGAGGTTCAACCCACAAACTCTTGTGCAACAGATGTAGAGGCCATTGCGGTAAGATTATAAAATTAGTTTTTTTAAAATAATTTATAATTTTTTTATTATTTATTTAATTTTTTTTTTTCCTTTTAAATGTTGCTAATATTGTTTTATGTAAAAATTAATTTAATGAAATTCAAAATAGAAATGTAAAAAAGAATATTGAATTAAAGAATTATTGAAAATGTATATACAATGGAAAAAAGTATTTTTAAATTTGAAAAAAAAAATTAAAACAAAACTAAAAAAAGTAGTCCTCGATTGCTGGCTGGTGGTGTTGTTGCTGGGTCTGGGGGCTACGAGGTCGTAGCTGCTCCAGCGGGGGGTTAGGAGGTCATTTCTGGAAGTGGTTCAACGTTGAGGAAGTGAATGCCAGAGATTTGAAGTGCGCGACAAATTTGGTTCATCAAATTGTTTTGGGCGGCAATCCGCTCCTTTAGGTTTGCCACTTCAGATGTCAGCATTTCAACCTCTTATGTTCTCTGCCTGGAGGATAAGGCAAACAAGTCCCGAAGGCAGGCTTTCCCAAGCCCTCGGTGAACATTCCCAGGCCAACGACCAAAGGTTTGATCGAGTATGTCTGTCATGATCTAAAAACCAGCATCTTCAGAAGGAAACACCTCCTTGATCAGGGTCTCAAAGGGAAGATGGGAATCCACCTCCTCTAGAATGGTCTAGCCTTTCTCCACCATGGTGGACTAGAAAAATGAAATAAACAAATTGATTTGAATATACATGTAATTAATTTTAATAGTAATTGAATATTAAAATATTGAAATAACTTACATGAAGCTACTCCATCAGCTTATCCTCAGGCCGAACGTACACCTCCTTGAACATGTCAATTTCAGCAAACTTTGAACCCCTCCTGAAAAAATTTAAAAAGTGTTAACATAGATTACCAATTGTGTAATAAAGAGTAAAAATATTGAAAACTTAAAATAAATATATGGTTACCTTACGCCGCTCCTTCAACCTATAAGAGAAGTGTCGTGAGCCGAATCGGTGAAGAAGTTTCTTCTTTGACCGATTGATCGAGTTTTCCTTCACTTTTTTCTGTTGAATTAAAAATGCATATTAGTTTAGATATTTATAACGAATGAATGAAAAAATGAAAATTTTATGCATACGAGGTATTTCTCGTCTTGAAAATGGTCGGAAAGCCACTCCCATTCATCCCGGCGATCCACCAACTCTAATAGGCACCCAACTGCTAGAGCAACCTCCGAGCTGTCATATAGCTCATCATGCTTGTGGAGGTCGCTCTTCCATTGAGTGAACCTACCGGAGCAAAGGTCGTTGATGTACTGCATTTGATTGGCATCGAGGTTGAAGAGCTCATAATGATGCTGCAAAACTCAACAAATAAATAGTAGTTAAAATTTAAAATCTTTGTATACTTTAATAAAAATTTAGTATTTGAGGTTGAAACTACTTACCGATAATTCATGAAGAACGGCTTCCTTGACTTCAGGTAGGATAGCTTTCCATGACTCCCACATGAGGAGGCAATGGTTCTTGATAACCAAGCCAACGTCGGTGGCTAACACATTGTGTTGCTCCTTTGTTGCAGCCGCACAATGTCGAGGATCCCACGTAATGATGATCTACTCGGTCGTGGTGCGAGTGGTCTGTGACTTCTTAAGTTGTTTGCAATGGCCCCCGGTTTTTTCTTTTCTTTTTTTTTTTTTTTTTGAACTACAAAATAAACAAAGTAAACATTAGATGAATTCTATTTTCTACCGAAAATTCGGCAAAACCTTCCTTAAAACTATAACATTTCCTAAAACCTGCAGATAATATAACAACAAAAACAACACATCCATGCAACAATTCAAACAATTTATACCAAATGAGGACGTTAAAACAAAATTTACAACTTGTTGATATGTTGCAGACTTGTAGTGTGAAGCATATAGAGAGCATCTATTTGTGGGATTACATGAACTGACAACAATAGAGGCAAAGCACTCAAAGCGAAGTTCTTAGTAAGTTCATTCTAATTAATGGGAATGTGACCATTTTGAAGGTTCAAGCATGCCTACAGACTAATGTCAATGTTGCTTTGACCGTCATGAAACTAGAAGCAAGCTTATCAATGGACAAAGCAAGCTTACCTATCTAGGACCCCTCTCCATGGACAAAGAAAGCCTCACCAGATTGTTGAGCCTCTTCAAAACTCCAGGGCCATTGATGAGTCCGCCAGGCCAGGAGCCGTAGACACCGTTGGCCCCAAAGGCATGACCGGATGGACACCCGTCGTGCCTATATCAGGTGTGGAGGTGGCAGCAGCTCTACCTCCTGGAGAAGATGTCCGACTGCCCCTACTAGCTGCCCGCCGATTTGATATTAAGTTCGACATCTACAAATAGGAAATAAATAAATAAATAAAATCATAAACAAAGTTCCAAATACATTCCTAAGTTACAAAACTTGTACAAATTATGAATAGAAGGCAATTACAAAACTTGAACAAACTGACAGCAACTGGTACCATGACAGTTACAAAACTTGTTGCATCCCTAACATATGTAATGCAAATGTGAATGAGGCTAGAATGTGTGATATAGTAGCTCAATGTCTTAGCGAATGGGATGATTGTGGTTAAACACGGAGCTCAATTGCCAGCAACCAAATAAAATGAGAACTTAGGGTAAAAGCATTCTTAAATTGACATGATGAAATTAATTCCAACTAAATATCAAATGCATGCCATGACAAAGTTAAAACCAACATATTATCAAATCAATAATCTTCAAACAGTTTTGGGAATACAACATTTTTATCCCTAAAGAAAAAATAGATTGAATAATTCCTTAGACTGATATTACAGTATTTCTGCAGGAATGAATGAAGAACTAAACCTACATTAGATCCAAGTGCTTTATTTCAGGTCCACTCCGAATGGTTAGCTTCACTGAACTTCCTTCAGTGAAACTAAATAAAATTTTATTGGGAAAAAATGAATCATGATTATGAAACATTTGTTACAAGTCACTAGCCCACTCTTCAAAGAGCCCAAGATAAAGAGCTACTCTAGGTTTTTAAATGATATGGCTTCCAACTACAAATTTTGTGAACAATCCCTAGAATATCCTAGCACTAATGGATAGTTACTACTACAGTCATTTAGATATCAGAAGTGACTCAACTAGAAAACTGCAATTTGAACCTCTATATACGGATGTCAGCTTCAGAACTAGGTAGCTCCTAGACTTTATTTTTGTTTCCAATAGTGCATAGAAAAATCACCATATTTTTTGAGATTAAAATGGAATGGGGTTTTGTCTACATTTTATGTTTTCTTTTCGTTTTTCCTCCCCGAAGGGTTCGATAAGCCAGCAGTTAGAATCTGCATGGTGAAAATTAGTGAGGTTTTCCTAGATTTAGGGCCATAATAAAAGGCAGATCTACATGTTCTTCAACCCAAAAATTAAGTTAGAAGCAGCATGGCTAAGTGCAGCTGGTCTTAACATCAAAATTACTGCAACATAAGAGATTGCTCACCAAATCACACACAATTTTTGTTTTAATTTGGGATATTTCAAATCACTTAGTGAAAAAGAGCAAGATCAACAAGAAAAAACTACTAATTCTCATTAGCTCCGCAGTTTTACTCCTTAATCATTCCTATTTGTTTATGAATTGTGAAAACATATACTATTATTGATACAGTCTTTAAAATAGGTGAATTTCAACCAGTTCTCCTATAATTTGTCTTCTGAATTCAGACAACTACAGAAAGCAATGACATTTAAAAGCTTTTGTGGGTTAAAACGAAATGTCGACAGAAAGAATAATGTTTTCCCCACTCTTCTTTGTGTCACATACTCATTGGTAACCTCACTCATCTCAATCTCTCTCAATAGTCTCTAAAGGAGCTCCTAATACACCCAAGAAACTCGCTCACTCTCACAGTTTATCTCTCACTTGGTATACCCCCAATATAAATCTTAATCAATTAGTCACACTAAAAAGACGAAGGCAGCTAAGGCCCACACTAAAAATATGATGCTTACATAAGGGGTAGAACATATTATTCATGCTCATTCGAATGAATATAAAGTAAAAGACAAATATAACTTGAATTTGTTCTATTTAAGTACTTTAACTGATCAGTTGAAATTTTCCAATGCCTACAAGTTGGCTTAATGAAATTTGAGGGGAAAAAAAAGAATGAAATTATAGAAGATATTGTACTATCATAAATTTTCTCAAGTAGAGCTAGAAGTTAAGGTCACCCCAGCTAAAAAACATTTCTAGCTCTTTCCCTATACTCACACTAGATAGTAAACACATTACAAAATAAACAACCCATAACCATGAAGAAATTGAACAGAAATATTATGATATTATTATGAAGGAAGTCGGGATTACACTCTAAACTCAATTACCATTTCCTCACATCTAAGACATTTCCTCACATCTTGAGACATTTCCTCACATCTTCACAATTCTTTGCAAGCCCTTACAAGGTATGGTCAGTTTCAAATTTGAGACATTTCCTCAAATCTTCACAATTCATAAACAAATAGGAATGATCAAATTGATACTTGGAAGAGTTATCGAAAGAATATTAGAAAGGTGTGACTCCATGTTGATAGGATTAAAAGCACACCACAAAGTAGCACACAAATGTCCTATTGATTTTCCGTATTAACACTAATATTTGGCAATTGTAGCATATGAAAATAAGGGTCTTTCCCGCAGAAAATTGTTTTATCTAACTGCTTAAAATGTCACAAAAACTGGGCTACTGTCCCTACTGGCCAGCCACCAAAAAATAATTATTAGACCGACTTACACTTATCTAAGGTCTACGAAATTTTATATGCAAACACTAGTCACACAGAGCTACACTCACACAAATTTTTGGAGTTGATTTGCTATTTAAATTAAATAAATAAAAAAGAACAGAAACAGATTTTAAGTAGTTCACAAATTAAGAAAACCGAGTTAGGGGAATTGCTATCCACCACCAAATAATCATACAAACATGTTAAGTTTCATTCAAATTCCTTTTATTTTTGGATGAAGATGCTCAAGTTGGCTCAATGTTAGAACTCAACCTATTACTCTTTCTTATGTGGTATGTTAAGAGAATGGCGTTTTCAACTTAACTTAGTCCCTAACATGCAATCTAGAATGGCGTGTTCATAGATTTAACAAGTAGAAATCATTAAGAACGAAAAGAGTTTGAGTCATCACAAGGCATCGTAAGTACTGGCGTTGTCTTACTTATCCTAGAAATTGGTTCACATGTTAATCGCAATTAACAAGTACTACTCTAGAACATATGTAGGTCCTCATTTGACAAGGGCAGGCACACACATATTCATAGCATTAGAATCCTAGATATGCTTACTAAGTATGCATCCGTAGAAAACACATAAAGAATTCATCAATGAGACAAGTAGTCAACCAATTTTCATCCATTCATAAAAGTAATTCAAATGAAAAGTCATAACAAACTTACAATCATATTCGGGGCTTCAAAACAGCCCCTAACTACTAAAAATTAGTTACACAATCCTTAAGTTAAAACAAAAGATAGACATGAGTTTGAGAAAATAGAACCGAAAGAAATCGACTAAGGCTCTCTCTTTCCTTCCTTCCCCAACACTACTTTTAAATCAATTCTTGCTGCATCATTTTCTTCTCCTTAACTCACCCACTAATAGCCATTTAGTGATGACAATAATTGAGAGGAAATGGTAAAACAATTGTAACTCCTTGGGTAGCCTTTATGCCAATTACTCCCACTTAATCATCATCTTTAATTCCATTTCCTCTGATATTTGAATAGATGTCAGCTGGTTTGTTCTTAATTGCATTAGTTTTGGCTGCTAGATTTATTGGATTTATTGCTTTCAATGCTTTCTTGTCAGTTACAAACTGCTCAGCCTCTTGGGAACCTTTCAGTGTTAAAACGGTCATAACTTCTTCTAGAAAAATGATATTAACAATCCGCAAAATGCTCCAGAAAATAGACATCCGTAGCTTTCCAACCATATAAGGCCCATTCTCTAATTCATTCAGAGCTGTCCGCAACTTGCTTCCAAAGTCATCTGACCTGCACAGGCAGTTTTGACGAATTTGTTACTTAAAATCCCACTTGTGCTATTTTTCTTTTCTTTGCTTGACAAATCCTACAAAACACAAAAGCAAAGTAAATAACTAAAAAATATAAGGAACTAGCTAAGAAAAGACAAGTGAATTTGATATAAAATATATATAAATATAAGCTTATCAAATACCTCCACACTTAGCTTTTGCTAGTCCTCAAGCAAAACAAAGAAAACATGAAAAAGTAGCAACATGAAAAACATTAGCTTCCCCCTATGTGACCCTCATAAAATTTCATTCAAGGAAACAAATCAAGAGCCTTAGCTAGCACCAAACAAGCTAATTCAAGCTCATCTTCCTGATTTAAATGTTAGCAACGACCTTTTAATCATCCTTGAAGTGTAGTGTGTGTAATAGCCATGCTAATGCAATTTCAAGTTTTGTTTTAAAACACCACATGCAAACTAGTGACCTTCTCACGGGACATACACACAATCATACATATGTTTAGTTTAACGTGTTTCGCTCAAAGAATCAAAATGTGAAAGATCTACCATAAGTTTGCATAAAGATCACATCTCCACAATCATAATTACAAAACTAAAATCAAGAGGACTTTTATTGGATATAATGAGGCTTAGGGAGAGGGTTATAGAAATGAAAGGATAGGTAAACACAAGTTCCAAGCTACATTGCAAGCAATTCTCTTGTTGAGATTTATAAGAGCTCAACCTCTCCAACCACTCTTTGTATACAATTTTTCTTTTTCTTCTTTTTTTTCTTTTCTTTCTTTCTTTCTTCTTCTTCTTCTTCTTCTTCTTCTTCTTCTTCTTTTTTTTTTTTTTTTTTTTTTTGTTTTTTTTTTTTTGAACCAATTTTCACATAACTAAATACAAACATGAAATACCCCCACACTTATTCTTTTGCCAAACTCCTTCAAAGTACTTCACAAACATTTCTCATAAGACAATCTCACATTGCTCACTAGCTAGCTTGGAAAGGGTAAGGAAAAATGTTTAAGGTATAAGGGCAAACATATCTGGTAATAAGAAATAAAAGGCTCAACATATACGGCTCAAATTGGCAATCTAATGATATCATTTTTCTTTAGGAAACATGCTTATTTGGGCCATGGTAATAAACCTAATGCCTCTATCCTTTTCAAGTTCATGCAATCAATGACAAACATTTCGAAAGATCGTTACACAAGTTTTAGAGATATAAGTCACATAAGTTCATCACACATGAAAGAATATGAGTGTATGAAAAATGCACACACTTTCAATAGGCTTAAAAACTCACATAAGTTGTATATGGTCACTATGTTCACATACGAAGCTTTAAATCATGCTTTAGTTTCACATCAATAAGGCTATGTGCATTTGGTTTTTCAAAGATGATTAAACATGTACAAAACTAACAAGAGAATAAGGAATTTCACACAATACATGCTTACTAAGTTCTTGATCACCGTGGTTCAAATTCAATCCAATTATATCATTGGGTCAGGAAACTAACAAAAATCTAATTCAAAACAATAAAGAAAATAAGACTATTTTTGGATTTTCAAATTTTCAAAATTTTCTCTTTTTTTTTTTTGGGTTTTTTTTAGAGTTAACAAAACTAATTAAGAAAACAAAAAGCAACAACAAGGAAACAAATGAAACCAATTCTTAGTCAAAGGGACAAAAATTTTCAATTTGGTCATTTTTTCAATCCTTACCCCCAAACTTAAACTGGATATTGTCCCTAATGTCAGAAAACACAATAATGCATAAAATAAAAATAAAGTAAAATAGTAAGAAACAAAATAGAGCATTTGGATTAAAAACTTCCCCAATTTGTAGTAAAAGCAAATGATGACCCTCAAACTTCAATTCTACAATCAACTCCAAGGGTGGACATAACCAAATGTTCCAACACATCAAGCTCCGCAAAAGACTCGTAATATGGGTTGAGTATATGCCCATTCACTTTTAACACGTTTCCGGTCTTCGTAGGAAGCTAGGTCAATGCTCTTGGACCTTTGAGTATGCATATACTACAAAGACTACCTGAAATAAAAACAAAAACAAAAACACTAATTAGACAAGAAAAGAAAACAATAGAAAAGTGAGTAATTGGAAATAACAATCCCTGGTGACACAGTGCCAAAAATTTGATAGGATTAAAAGCACACCACAAAGTAGCACACAAATATCCTATTGATTTTCCTTATTAATACTAATATTTGTCAATTGTAGCGTATGAAAATAAGGGTATTTTTCGCAGAAGATTGTTTTATCTAACTACTTAAAAAGTCACAAAAATTGGGCTGCTGTCCCTACTGGCCAGCCACCAAAAAATAATTAGACCGACTTACACTTATCTAAAGTCTACGAAATTTTATATGCAAACACTAGACACACAAAACTACACTCACACAAATTTTTGGGATTTTTGGAGTTGATTTTCTATTTAACTTAAATCAAACAGAAACAGATTTTAAGTAGTTCATAAATTAAGAAAAACGAGTTAGGGGAATTGCTATCCACCACCAAATAATCATACAAACATGTTAAGTTTCATTCAAATTCCTTTTATTTTTGGATGAAGATGCTCAAGTTGGCTCAATGTTAGAACTCAACCTATTACTCTTTCTTAAGTGGTATGTTAAGAGACTGGCGTTTTCAACTTAACTTAGTCCCTAACATGCAATCTAGAATGGCATGTTCATAGATTTAACAAGTAGAAATCATTAAGAACAAAAAGAGTTTGAGTCATCACAAGGCATCGTAAGTACTGGCGTTGTCTTACTTATCCTAGAAATTGGTTCACATGTTAATCGCAATTAACAAGTACTACTCTAGAACATATGTAGGTCCTCATTTGACAAGGGCAGACACACATATTCATAGCATTAGAATCCTAGATATGCTTACTAAGTATGCATCCGTAGAAAACACATAAAGAATTCATCAATGAGACAAGTAGTCAACCAATTTTTATCCATTCATAAAAGTAATTCAAACGAAATGTCATAACAAACTTGCAATCATATTCGGGGCTTCAAAACAGCCCCTAACTACTAAAAATTAGTTACACAATCCTTAAGTTAAAACAAAAGATGGATATGAGTTTGAGAAAATAGAACCGAAAGAAATAGGCTAAGGCTCTCTCTTTCCTTCCTTCCCCAACACTACTTTTAAACCAATTCTTGCTGCATCTTTTTCTTCTCCTTAACTCACCCACTAATAGCTATTTAGTGATGACAATAATTGAGAGGAAATGGTAAAACAATTGTAACTCCTTAGGTAGCCTTTATGCCAATTACTCCCACTTAATCCTCATCTTTAATTCCATTTCCTCTGATATTTGAATAGGTGTCAGCTGGTTTGTTCTTAACTGCATTAGTTTTGGCTGCTAGATTTATTGGATTTATTGCTTTCAATGCTTTCTTGTCAGTTACAAACTGCTCAGCCTCTTGGGAACCTTTCAGTGTTAAAATGGTCATAACTTCTTCTAGAAAAATGATATTAATAATCCGCAAAATGCTCCCGAAAATAGACATCCGTAGCTTTTCAACCACATAAGGCTCATTCTCTAATTCATTCTGAGTTGTCCGCAACTTGCTTCCACATTCAGCTGACCTGCACAGGCAGTTTTGACGAATTTGTTACTTAAAATCCCACTTGTGCTATTTTTCTTTTCTTTGCTTGACAAATCCTACAAAACACAAAAACAAAGTAAATAACTAAAAAATATAAGGAACTAGCTAAGAAAAGACAAGTGAATTTGATATAAAATATATATAAATATAAGCTTATCACATGCATGGTCATATGTACGTAATGAAAGCAAAAGGTTTATGTTTTACTTACGCGCCACACAAGTTATCTTTTATCATTAAAAACTATTTTTTAGTAAAACAATTTTCGTAATAATTCGAATCTTGGAGTTAATTTGTATTCAAGATGGTCAAATTTAACCAAGGGAGTTTAGTGGATTTAGATTGTGTGCTTGTTTTCAGAGTAGCGTCTTCACAATTCATAAACCATACTGTTATAATGTTTCATGGAAAAACAATGATAAAGGAATGACAATTAAGTGCTAGCTATATGAACCTAAGAACGTATGATTTCATATGCAAGATGCAATGAATCAAAGGCTCACAAACAAACATGTCAGTCTTAGGTTTGTTTGATTGACTTCACTCAAAACTCCATGTGTTTGTTAACCTTCTTAGGAAAAGGAAATAATTAAGCCACTTAATTATTTTGTCAAAGAAACAAGAACTAGCCAGTCCACTTTTAGTATAGACAAAACTATGTGACATCCTAAGTAACTTCCTAATAGTTTTTTTAATTATGCATACCACAATATAACATACTTTGTGAAAAATATATAACATACTTTGTGAAAAATATAGACAAAACTATGAATTCCGTCAACACATTAAAACAAGCAAGATATGATTGAGTCCAATGCAAAATTCAAAAGCACCAATCCAGTTTCAATAAAGCATGAGAACAGAGAGTAATCCCAGCTACAATCAACTTAGATTTAGTTCATTAGTTGATGCCCATGTACAATAATAAGCCAAGAAAATATTTTTCTTTTAAATGAAAACCGTGAATTACCTAAACCTTCACTTCCTTCTTCCCTTGCGCGGTAGAAAAGTTCCTGGATGACTACAAATACAAATGCGAAACAATTAATCCACATTCTATAAATTCGACTAAACTTCAAATAATGGCCTCGTAAAGATTATTTTCTCAAACCTTTAAGAGAAACACACGCACAGATACACAGTGTGTATACTGCTAAAGATGTGTTTGGTCGAAAACAATGTGAAAAGAACAAATTAATTAAATATTAATCAGAAATTTTCATCCTTTAAAATTTCTAACCATCCTAATCAAAAATTGTGTCCCAGTAAAACACAGTTTTCATTATCTAGAAACACAATACGAATACATATTTATAATCAAAACTAATTAATAAATTAATCAATAACTCAAGATTCCTAATTCAAACCCTAAATCCTTAACCCAGGATTCCCAATTCAAACCCTAAATCCCTAACCCAGGATTCTCAATTCCAACCCTCAATGCCTAAATGTTATGTAGATGTGAGAGGGAGAGTGACAAAGAGATAAAGCAATAGAGAGAGTGCGAAAGAGGGGGATAAGGAGACACTAAGATAGTGAGTCAGAGATAGAGAGAGAGAGAGAGAAACTTGAGTTCGGACAAAATTGAGAAAGAGATTGATTCTAAGATAGAGAGAGATAGAATGAAGGCACCGAAATAAAAACGCACCCAATTTTGGCAAAAAAAAAAAAATCATAGTTTTACATGTTTGTCCGACGAGGGTGTTTAAATTTTCGCGCGCCACCACTTTTTTTTTTTTAAATGAATTTTTAAATATTTGCGCGACAAACATTTTTAAAACATCATCGCGCATATATGTAAATTTAATTTATTTTTTGGTTTAAATAAATAAATAATTTTTTTTAATTAATTTTGTCACAAATTTTAAAGGAAACTTTTGTTTGTATACAAAACAAATACCATTCAATAAACATCATTACATTTACATCACAATTTTTCATTAATCCTCATCTAAACTAGAATAAATATCATCACTATTGTCAGATTCAAACTCTCATTCCCCCTCATCTGTAGGCACCTCAACATCATTGTTCGCACACTTAGCTGCATTGTATCGCGGTAAATCCCTAAGGTCAATCATAACGGAGTCGATCGGTATTTGGATTTCAAGACCTCTGGCTACCTGATACAATTCTTGTACAATAGTCATATCTCGCAATGTATTTGCACCAAATTCCGTTGAAGTCTCCAATAGTTGGTCAGCAATGTCACCATAATTGTTATTTGCAGTAGGATCTCGGTCCGGAATATCATACAGCCCTCTTTGCTTAATCCTTTGAACTATTTTCCATCCCCTCCCGCCTTTAGGGTCATCTATATAGAAAATTTGTTTGGCCGTCGTTGCCAAAATGTAGGGGTCATCGTTATACCAACATATGTTAGTGTTAATCGATAGCAAACCATCGTCTCGCTTAACACCACCAACCCTACGTGTTTGCAATGTTGCCGGCACCTGGGATATGTACCTCGCTATTTTGCGTACAAAGCTTGTCATCGCAATTAGCTACCAAAAACTTGATGCCATTTACATGACAACCGGAGTACAATTCTATGCTTAGGGGCCCAATAGTCAAGTTGTACAATTCTTCAGTGTAAGCGAACGAATTCATTTCCTTCAATTTCTTCACCTAAATAAATGAGAAAAAGTTGTCGTGTTAGTTTAACATTTACAATTATGCAAATAACCCAAAACACAAACAACTTACATTTTCATGAAACCATCGAGGAAACAATTCACGATACTTTTTGGCATATAAATGTGAAGGACGCTCCCGCTTCATCAACTCTTCATGCTCATCTAGGTAGGTAATTTTCTCATCACAATTGTTAAGTACAAACCAATGTGCTACTTCCATATCCATTTTGTCAAACGACTCCCTTCTGATTGGTTCATAAGGGTCATGCAATTTGGGCAAAAAACAGAAAGTTTTTCACTTCTCACACCACCACCATTATTGCATTGTTGTCGGTTGAATGTAGTCTCAATGTCTTGTAGGTACATTGCACAAAATGTAGGCAACTCAAATGTGACCCATGCCTCCGCGATTGATCATTTGGGCTTTGCCCTGTTCCGTACACTCTTTTTTAATTCACACAGTAGTCTGCATCAATAAACAAAATATCGTATAAAATTAGTCAAATCATACATACATCACGAACTAAAGTATTTATGGTGATTATATATCTTTCTATCGGATACATCAATAGATAGTTGACGAGTCTGGCTAGAAGTGTCTTCTCTAGCAAGTGAATCATCACGTGGATCATGCTTGTGAAAAAAGCTGGAGGAAATATTTGTTCAAACCTACATAACATTTCCATGATATCGTTGCACAACTGTTTAATATTGGACTTACGCAAAGATCTTGCAGTTAATTGAGAAAAATATCTCGCCAACAATATAATCGGCTTCACCACGTATTCGAGCAAGAGGTGTTGAATTCCCATTGGGATAAGGCATTGAAGTATGACATGACAATCATGACTCTTAAGGTCAGAAAATTTTCCTCCATCCACGTTTGTGCAATGGCCGATGTTTGAAGTATACCCATATGGAAACTTTACAGAAGATTGAAACAACAAAAACTCTTTCCTCTTATCTGGTTTCACCGAGAACGATGCGAGCTTCTTTTTGGCTATGTCTCCATCTCTCGTCATTCATAAACCTAGCCTAATGCCTATTTTTTTCTAGATCGATCTGAGCTTTTATTGTGTCCTTTGTTTTTTCCTTGATGTCTAGTATAGTTCCGACCAATGTATCAAACACATTTTTCTCAACATGCATTACACCGATGTTGTGTCTCAATTTTAATTTGGACTAGTAAGAGAGCTCGAACAACCTTATCTTGTGTCCAATTGAAATGTGTGTCTGGTTTTGTCATATTTACATATTTGCCCAACAGAGCAAAATCCAACCGATTCATGTGAGCCAAAATTTCATTGCCAAACCATTCTCTGGGCTTGGCCGAAGCTCTGTGCCATTGAAGAAAGCTGTCTTGTTCTAATGCCACTCGTGGTCCCATGGCAACCATCTACGATACCCTAGGTAACAAACTTTTTCCGCGTGCTAACTAGACATTGTGTTCTCTTTGCAAACTAGGCATGCATAATAGCCTTTAGTGCTCCACCCAGACATCATAGCGTACACAGGAAAATCGTTTATAGTCCACATCATGGCTGCTCTCAAAGTGAACATCTTCCCGGTAGATTTATCGTACATGGGAACACCATTTTCCCATAATTCTTTTAGTTCATCAACCAACTATTGTAAATACACATCAATAGAAGTGCCCGGATCTTTGGTTATTAACAACGTCATCATCATATATTATTTTTTCATGCACTTCCAAGGCGACAAATTATACAGAATTACGAAGATTGGCCAATCTAACGTATTAAACCCGTCTGTCGCAAGTCCCAATCTAACGTTCCGGGACTCACTTGAAAAATCGAGGTACAGACGATCAAACTCTTTCCAGGCCTCCCATCTGCAGGATGCCTCTTAACATCGTCATCCACTCGTTTGTCCTTATGCCACCTCATGTTGCTTGCAGTATGCGTCAACATATACAATCGCTGCAATCTGGGCTTTAATGAGAGATAATGCATAACTTTTTGTGGAATCTTCGTTCTTCTATTCTGAGAGGCCATTTTAAACCGTGACTCATTACATATAGGGCATTTATCCAACGCTTTATTCTCTTTGTAAAACAAAATGCAATTATTTTTACACGGGTGAATTTTTTCATATCTCAATCCAAGACCACTCAACACCTTCTTTGCACTTTTATAATCTTTAGGAAGGCAATTGTCCTTTGGAAGCATCCTTTTGAAAACGCCCAAAAAGTAATCAAAACACTGATTTGACAGACAAAACTTTATTTTACCATGCATCAACTCAACAATGGCCATAAGCACCAAAAATCCTTTGCAACCGGGGTATAATTCTTGCTTGGCATTTTAATAGGTTTTCATATTTTTCAAATGCTTCACTGTCCATGGTGGGAGGGACGTCATCTTCTACTTCCTCATTCGTATTCAAACTAGCGATTGGAAAAACATCATTAATAATGTCCACAATTTGATCATTTGGCTCCACAACAGATTCAACTGCATCCACTACTCGAGTAATGTGGGAGGATGAAGCATATTGTATCTGTTCTCCATGATGATTCCATGTAGTATAGGTTTCCATTATCCCATTTTTGACTAAATGGTATCAAACAGTTTCAAAATATTCAATCATTAAGTTGTTACACTTTCTACAAGGAGACAGAATTTGAGTTGAACCACGATTGTTTGCAATTGCGAAATCAATGAACTTATTTATTTCATCCAAATAATCATCAGCACATTTGTTAGGATTATGTATCCACTGTTTGTCTATTTCACTTGCAAACAAAAAAAATTTACAAGGGTTACAACAACTTCAATTATGACATACCACCTTATGCCTCCGGTATGGGCCCTATCTCATTTGAAAATGCACAATTACATGCTGTAATTTATGGTTCCAACACATTAGAGTTTGATCATGGGAAAATTTCGGCAGTATCTCCCTGTAATTCTTCAAGTGCATGACGTATATACAAAAAACTACAATGCACCCGAAGAACGCAAAGAGATGCTACCACATTTCTCACGTTCAAACTCAAATGTGTGAACCGCAAAATACAACATGTAACTATGCATTCTCAAACTGTCCAAAATTTTAGGACAATTCAAGAATTAATTGGACCGCAGTCATGCTTTCGCATCTATTTGCGAAATCTAACTAATTCTCAAACGAGAAACTAAGCTCATATGAATATTGCAAACCTTTTTTTGTACATCCATACAAAAATGTTTGCATACAAATACATAAACTCACAACACCTAGAAACTACATACAACACAATTTAAATGAATGTAAATTAAATAAGGTAGTTAAGAAAACTTACACCTCTAACTGTTTGAAACTCCAGCAAGGGAAGGCAGCTACTGCAATTGTTTTGTAGCTTCTGCCTTCCTAGATTATGGTTAAGTTTAGTAAAGTGAAATACTTTGCACGACGAAAGCATAGTCGCGCAAAACCATGTGCTTCAACTTTTTGCCGCCATCCATCTACACTTTGCCATGTTTTTGTAACACATTGTGCATTTTTATAAATATGTATATTACTTTTTCTTTTTCTTTTTTAACCTTCGTTTTTCGAAAAAAAAATTGATTTTTCCATTCACTCTTCAAATTTTTTCAAACCACATAAATACTTAATAAATCAAGTTTCATTATACCATTTGTGCATAATTAATTAATATACATATTTATTAAAATGCATTAATTTTAGGGAACTTTAATGAAAAGTTCTCTGTACTGTTCACTTTAACAAAAAACCACATTTTTACACTAAAAAGTCAATCTTGGTACTATTCACTTTACCTTTTATTTTGTCTTATCGTTAAAACTCAAAGTTTCAAGTCATTTTCATTAGTTTTCCTTTAATTTTATTCATAATAAACATTCAGCACATATTTAATTAAACTCTTCATACTAAAAATATTTAAAATTCAGAACGAATTATTAAATAAGCAATAAAATTAAAATTAAAAACATATTCTACTCATCTGCCGATAGTTCTGGCTCTTGCGGTACTTCTGCCACGCGTTAATTATCAAGCTTCCACTATTGGAAACGCGACTTGAACATGTTGTCGATAGCCTTCATCAGATTTAGGTCACTTTTGTCAATATCCCAATTGGGTTGTCATGCAAAAATCAATAAATTAAAAGCTCACTATCATATTATATTTAACAAACATTATTATTTAACTAATAAAATTAACACATAAGCTAACTCATCAATCATGCGCATCTTTAGCTCATCGGGGATGGCACTCCAAGATTCCTAATCTGCAGCACATTTGGTACGCACCAATGCTCCAACGTTAGACCAAAAGCTGGCGCGCTACTCTGACTTCACAACCCCTATTACTTCGTCAACAGTGATTTGGTAACGACTGTGATCATAAGTGTGTTGGACACGTACCGCAACAAATTTCTTATTGTCAATTCAAAAAATATATTTTCATAATACTGAAGCTAAATAAAAAATTTATACAAAATGCAAAATTTACAACACAAACCTTATCCGAAACCTTTGCGATCCGTTGTTTTTGACGAATGCGCACCACTATCGGCCATCGTACCAACAATCAAAGAACAAACTGATTATAATCTACAGACTTGGTAACCGTTTCCGAAATGAATTGTGAAGAATAAGGAGAGCAGAAGCGCACATTTATAGGAAGTTTAGGGACTTTGCGCAACAAAGACTTTGTCGCGCAAACATTTGCACTAAATATGGTATTGATTTCTCTAATTTAGATGCACAAAATACGCTGACCTAAAACTGAACGCCATTTGTGCGACGAAGAGTTTGTTGCGCAAGGTTTTGCACAACGACAAGCTTTGTCGTGCAAACATTCTAGCGACGAACGTGATCAATTGTAATTATGAAGTTTACGTAAACATAGATATCCATGTTTACGTAAACTTCATAATTACAAACAAATTTTCAATTATAAAATTTATTCTAAAAATAATTAAAACATTAAATAAATTGATATTATATTCCATTAAATTATTAAAAAAATCAAACGGGAATTAAAGTTTAATTAAGTCCAAATATAAAACTTATAAATAAAAACCTTAACTTTAATTATTGTCCTAAAAACATAAATTTAAAACTACTAGTTCGATAGTCCTTCATTTTGCTCGATGTCATAACACTACCGCTTGTAACCTCCCTTCAACGTTGCCTCCATCAACTTCATCAACTCTTCGTTCGTATCGTCATGAAGAGTATACTTACATTGTTACACATATATGCAAATAATTAATTCCAACATATAACAAAAAATTTCATAAAATTAATTAATGATTCATCAATAGTATACTTACTAATAATTCATCAATCACCGCCTTCTTCACATTCTCGGGCACATATTTCTAAGAACGCCACTCAGCAGTAGGACAATTATTCCACATAGCTACACCAACCGCATGCACGAACTCCAGATGTGACCACAAATCATACAGGTTGGCGGGCACACTGTGATCCTTGTTTTTATCCTTCATCACAGCACCAACAGAATTATGAAGAATAAGGAGAACAATATTGTGAAGAACAAGGGAAGCAGAAGTGCATATTTATAGGAACGTTAGGGCCTTTGAGCGATGAAGGCTTTGTCGCGCAAATACTCGCACTAAATACTGTCTAGATTCCTCTGATTCACATGCAATGAATGGTCTGACTCAAAACTAACTGTAACTTGCACGACGAAGCCTTTAATGCGCAAGTGTTCCTCTGATTCCCATGCGTTGAATGCTTTACCCCAAAAACTGAACGAGCTTTGTGCGACGAAAGCTTTGTCGCGCAAAGGTTCCGTGGGAAAATCTTCGTCGCTTATTTTCGCGCCAAAAAAAAAAAAAAAAAATCACCCACGGTTTTCTTGCTAACTTTGCGCGACGAAGATTTTTTTTTTCATTGCACAAAACGTCTTTGCGCGACAAATTTTGCTTTGTCGCGCAAATAGTTTTTCCTACTAGTGTAGCCCATTGTGAGGCGTAGCCCCTCCCCCACCCTCTTAGTATAAATCATATCATTTGATAAATATATATATATATATATGTAATCTAACACCATGTTTTAATTAAAATTTTCAATCTTTTCCAGTGGCTTTTTTTTTTTTTTTTTGAACAAACGATATTATCTACACTAAGGGGAAGGGAAGGGCTAAACCTCACAATGTGTTAGCAATCATGTGGTTCAAAATCGTCTTTGGCGAGAATCAAACCTAAAACCTCTCACTTACAAGTGAAGAGGAATACCACTAGACCGATGGGCTAAAATTTAAAAGCTGGATTTTAGTCCTTAAAATGATTACTTTTACATAACTACTGCAAGTAAGATTAAAAACTAATTTTAATCCTTTGACTCGTGTCCAAATCAACATTTATATTTCACGTCATATTTTATGTAATTTTACCATGTTTTTTCTTCCTATATAACCCCTAAATATTGCTATTAAATGGTTTTACAATTGAATGAATTTTTGTTTTTTAATTCAAAATGAGCATCCGGCATTTAAAGATGCAACATCAAGGGAATTAGAGATTAGGCTTCTGCAATTGAAAAAGAGATTAGGCAATCATCTATATATTGGCTGATTTCTTCACATACATCTGGTAATTACGATTTTTCCCTTTTTTCTCATCATTTGCATTAGGTCTCTCTCTATTTTCTTTCTGTTGGTTTTGAATGGCATATGGCTTGTGTATCTAGATGAATGCCAACAATTTGCAACGAAGCGAATGGATTCAACTTCGGTAACTTTTTTTTGTGGCATTGTGCTTGTGATATTTCTTTTTTTTATTTTTTATTTTGTGTTGGTTGATTTTATTATCAGGTTTTGATTATTTTGTCAGCGTGTGAATTGTTGGGTTGGAATTGGGATTGATCTATTGCATCTGTATTTGATTAGGTACGCTAAACGATTAGGTACGATAATTTAGATAAATTCGATTAGGTACGATAATATAATATAGATATATTTGATTAGGTATTATAATTTAAGTGCATTCAACTAGTATTATAATTTGGCCCAGAATCTTCGCCGGATCCTTCTCTGCGGATCCACTGGGAATCAACCCATCCGAACCGTTCAGCTCATATCCTACGGCCCAAGTTTATTTTGAATATTTTTTTTTTCAGCTTCCGTTTCTCGCTCTCCCCCACTTGGTCCCCAAACCCCTCGGCATTCTTTTGTCTTCTCCAATTCCAAAAGGCAAAAAGGAAGGATTAATCAAACAACCCAAAAGACTTCTCATATACCCAATAATTAATCCATCAATTTACCAGAAACCACAAATAAAATCTTTAGCGCCTGCGGTGGTTTCAAGCAAGAATAGGGGAAAAATTAACGGAAATGGATTTGGGAAAATTTATGTCCCGAGGAAAGAAGGCAACGCCAGCGCCTTCCTTCCTCGGGACTTAAATTGAAAATATTAGAGGCCGCACGATTTGCATATGTTTTGAATCAACGACTATGATGATGTGGTCCGTTGGATCCGTCTAGAAAACATCCGGATGGGATCTGTAACCCTATGATTTAAGTGTGTTTAGCTAGGTACTAATATTTAAATACATATACTTTTTTGGTGTATTATACGTGTGATACCTTTGACTTTGTGGTGATATGAAAATCTTTCCAGGCACTCTAAGCATGGAAGAAATCAAGCACAAATTAATCAAAGTCAAAATTGGACCCTAATAATGAGGAACCATACCAAGAAGGTCGAATAATTAATTATAGGGGCACAATGGTAACAAAAAGAGCCATTAAAGAGTTTAAAAACACCAAAATATGAGTTATAATAATCATGATGACATGGAGGACTAAGATCAAATATCGTCGTTTATTATTAAGGTCTAGTAGTATTCATTTTCATTTATAAATAAGAAGTCATAAGTTTGATTCTCTTTTTTTTTTTTTTTTTTTTTTTTTTTTTTTTTTTTTTAACAAATGATATTATCTACATTAAGGGGGAGCAGATGGGTTAGCCTCGCTGTGAGCTAGCAATAATGTAATTTAAATTCATCTTTGGCGAGAATCAAATCTAAGACCTCTCACTTACAAGTGAGGAAAAATACCACTAAACTGTAGTACTAAGTGGCTAGATTCGATTCTTTAAATCACATTATTAATGGCTCATTATGAGATTTAATCTAATACAAGGATTAAAATTCATTTACCCCTTATTTTATTCACTTTGCAAATACGGTCGCAGTAATTGACACATTAGGTCACAGTTCATTTAGTTCTTGAGTCCATTCAATATTTGAGCCACTTCAGCGAGAGACTTGGCAGACGATCCCTCTTCTGCCCAAACCAATTTGGCTGCCTCTTTATACTCTTCCATTTTCTTTCTTAGCAATTTCCCTTCATCTCCTTCAATTAGGTCCCTTACATACTTAGCAATATCTTGTCTCCCCACTATGCCTTTCTCATCCGCTTTGGCCCCAAATGCAACTTTCAAACCATCAACTAGTAAGACCTTATTCATTCTTTGCTCTGCATAGAGCGGCCAAGCAATCAGAGGCACACCATGCACGATGCTCTCTAGTACCGAGTTCCACCCACAATGGGTCAAAAATCCCCCTGTCGACCCGTGGCTCAGCACTTGGACCTGTGGCGCCCATGATGACACAACTAGGCCAACATCTTTGGTCCTCTCCAGAAACCCGTTTGGTAGAAACTCAAACGGGTTCTCCCCGCCTTTGACAGTAAAGTAAGAAGCATTGTTAGCCGTCTCGTTTGGGCTCTTGACAACCCAAATGAATCTCTGCCCGCTCAATTCAAGCCCTAAGGCCAACTCATTCAGTTGCTCTTGTGACAGTGTTCCACCACTCCCAAATGAAACAAATAGAACTGACCCGTAGGGTTGCATATCTAGCCACCTCAAACACTCATTTGCATCTAACGCATCTGTTGAACTGGTTTTTATAACCGGTCCAATGGGATAAACCCGTGGAAGACATAGACCTGCCCCTTTTTCCTTGAAAGCCTTTAAAGCACCAGGTTCCAAGTCCGCAAAGCTATTGACCATAATCCCGACAGCCGACCTGCACTTCTTGAAAATATGAACCACATCTTTATAGACCGGATTGGACCGATCTTGAACAGGGTCTAAGAAATCTCCACCTTGGATCGGCACACAACCAGGAAGTAGAACCGGTTCGGGCAAGTCCTTGTACTCGCATGAAGTGGTCTCGTCAAGATGTGGCAAATGAAATAAAAGCCATAAACCCATAGCGTTAGCAGAGAAGAAAATATAAGGGGACAAGTGAAACTCATTGGCCACATCAAATGCCTCCGCACCGAAGACATCAACAAGAAGTGCAACTAGACGAGTTGACTCGTTTAGGACCTTGAGTGAGTCGCGAAGAGCCGAGAGGGATCGAGTCAAGGTTAGTGTGATCTTGGTCTCGATCATGACGTCAACAGGGAGGTCATGGAAGCTCACAGGAGGGAGGAAGACATAGGAAATGGACTGGGAATCGAGGGCTTCAAGGACTTTCTTATGGGGAGCCAAGTGCGAGCCGTCGTTAGGGATGATGAATGTGATGGAGAAGTTTTGCTGGACGACGAGTCGTTTGGCTAACTCGACGAGGGGAATGAGGTGGCCTAGGCCTGGAGTTGGGACGATGGCAACATGCGGTGGTTTGATCAGTTTATGGTGGTCGTTGTGGTGGTGGTTGCTGCTGCGGTGGCTTCGGGTGTTTAATGCCATGGTTTCTCTAGGGATTTTAGTATTCGATGAAATGAATGCATGGAAGAAAAAGAATATTTATAAGGAAAATTGTGGAGAATAATTGAGAACAATGTGGCCGTTGACTTGTAAGTCTATTGTGATCAATTATATATTTTTTTACTTGTAAGTAAGAACTTTTAAGTTTGATTTTCGACAAATGAGAATTTGGAAAAAAATGCAACATCAAGGGAATTAGAGATTAGGCTTCTGCAATTGAAAAAGAGATTAGGCAATCATCTATATATTGGCTGATTTCTTCACATACATCTGGTAATTACGATTTTTCCCTTTTTTCTCATCATTTGCATTAGGTCTCTCTCTATTTTCTTTCTGTTGGTTTTGAATGGCATATGGCTTGTGTATCTAGATGAATGCCAACAATTTGCAACGAAGCGAATGGATTCAACTTCAGTAACTTTTTTTTGTGGCATTGTGCTTGTGATATTTCTTTTTTTTTATTTTTTATTTTGTGTTGGTTGATTTTATTATCAGGTTTTGATTATTTTGTCAGCGTGTGAATTGTTGAGTTGGAATTGGGATTGATCTATTGCATCTGTATTTGATTAGGTACACTGAACGATTAGGTACGATAATTTAGACAAATTCGATTAGGTACGATAATATAATATAGATATATTTGATTAGGTATTATAATTTAAGTGCATTCAACTAGGTATTATAATTTGGCCCAGGATCTTCGCCGGATCCTTCTCTGCGGATCCACTGGGAATCAACCCATCCGAACCGTTCAGCTCATATCCTACGGCCCAAGTTTATTTTGAATATTTTTTTTTTTTTCAGCTTCCGTTTCTCACTCTCCCCCCTTGGTCCCCAAACCCCTCGGCATTCTTTTGTCTTCTCCAATTCCAAAAGGCAGAAAGGAAGGATTAATCAAAGAATTAACCCATCAAACAACCCAAAAGACTTCTCATATACCCAATAATTAATCCATCAATTTCCCAGAAACCACAAATAAAATCTTTAGCGCCTGCGGTGGTTTCAAGCAAGAATAGGGGAAAAATTAACAGAAATGGATTTGGGAAAATTTTCAAGGGCAAACTCCATAGATGAAGAATTCAAATTCTGCAAATCGGTCCGATAGGCATATCATTCGGACGGCTTCATTTTCCCCTTCGATCCATCGGCCGGTGACCGATCCGGTCTTCGTACACCATCATCGCCGGTGGCAGCGAGAGGAAGACGGGCCTGCTGGTAGCGAGGGCGAGGGTAACGAGGTCTGCGCTGAACCTTTCCCTTCGTCCCCCAAACCTCTGCTGAGGAATACTTGGTCGTGAGGGCAAGCTTGAAAGGGTTGCTGGGTACTGAGGGGTACTGAGTTTTGGGGTGAGAGAGGAGGAAAGAAACCAGCAGGAAGAGGCAGCGCCGCCGGCGCCTTCCTTCCTCGGGACATAAATTGAAAATATTAGAGGCCGCACGATTTGCATCTGTTTTGAATCAACGACTATGATGATGTGGTCCGTTGGCTCCGTCTAGAAAACATCCGGATGGGATCTGTACCCCTATGATTTAAGTGTGTTTAGCTAGGTACTAATATTTAAATACATATATTTTTTTGGTGTATTATACGTGTGATACCTTTGACTTTACGGTGATATGAAAAATCTTTCCAGGCACTCTAAGCATGGAAGAAATCAAGCATAAATTAATCAAAGTCAAAATTGGACCCTAATAATGAGGAACCATACCAAGAAGGTCGAATAATTAATTATAGGGGCACAATGGGAACAAAAAGAGCCATTAAAGAGTTTAAAAACACCAAAATATGAGTTATAATAATCATGATGACATGGAGGACTAAGATCAAATATCGTCACTTATTACTAAGGTTTAATAGTATTCTTATTCATTTATAAATAAGAAGTCTTAAGTTTGATTTTTTTTTTTTTTAACAAATGATATTATCTACACTAAGGAGGAGCAGGTGGGTTAGCCTCACTGTGAGCTAGCAATAATGTAATTTAAATTTGTCTTTGGCGAGAATCGAATCTAAGACCTCTCACTTACAAGTGAGGAAAAATACCACTAGACTGTAGTACTAAGTGGTTAGATTTGATTCTTTAAATCACATTATTAATGGCTCATTATGAGATTTAATCTAATACAAGGATTAAAATTCATTTACCCCTTATTTTATTCACTTTGCAAATACGGTCGCAGTAATTGACACATTAGGTTACAGTTCATTTAGTTCTTGAATCCATTCAATATTTGAGCCACTTTAGCAAGAGGCAGACGATCCCTCTTTTGCCCAAACCAATTTGGCTGCCTCTTTATACTCTTCCATTTTCTTCCTTAGCAATTTCCCTTCATCTCCTTCAATTAGGTCCCTTACATACTTAGCAATATCTTGGCTCCCCACTATGCCTTTCTCATCCGCTTTGACCCCAAATGCAACTTTCAAACCATCAACTAGCAGCACCTTATTCATTCTTTGCTCTGCATAGAGCGGCCAAGCAATCAGAGGCACACCATGCACGATGCTCTATAGTACCGAGTTCCACACACAATGGGTCAAAAATCCCCCTGTCGACCCGTGGCTCAGCACTTGGACCTGTGGCGCCCATGATGACACAACTAGGCCAACATCTTTGGTCCTCTCCAGAAACCCGTTTGGTAGAAACTCAAACGGGTTCTCCCCGCCTTTGACAGTAAAGTAAGAAGCATTGTTAGCTGTCTCGTTTGGGCTCTTGACAACCCAAATGAATCTCTGCCCGCTCAATTCAAGCCCTAAGGCCAACTCATTCAGTTGCTCTTATGACAGTGTTCCACCGCTCCCAAATGAAACAAATAGAACTGACCCGTAAGGTTGCTTATCTAGCCACCTCAAACACTCATTTGCATATAACCCATTTGTTGAACTGGTTTTTATAACCAGTCCAATGGGATAAACCCGTGGAAGACATAGACCTGCCCCTTTTTCCTTGAAAGCCTTGAAAGCACCAAGTTCCAAGTCCACAAAGCTGTTAACCATAATCCCGGCAGCCGACCTGCACTTCTTGAAAATATGAACTACAACTTTATAGACCGGATTGGACCGATCTTGAACAGGGTCTAAGAAATCTCCACCTTGGATCGGCACACAACCAGGAAGTAGAACCGGTTCGGGCAAGTCCCTGTACTCGCATGAAGTGGTCTCGTCAAGATGTGGCAAATGAAATAAAAGCCATAAACCTATAGCGTTAGCAGAAAAGAAAATATAAGGGGACAAGTGAAACTCATTGGCCACATCAAATGCCTCCGCACCGAAGACATCAACAAGAAGTGCAACTAGACGAGTTGACTCGTTTAGGACCTTGAGTGAGTCGCGAAGAGCCAAGAGGGATCGAGTCAAGGTTAGTGTGATCTTGGTCTCGATCATGACGTCGGCAGGGAGGTCATGGAAGCTTACAGGAGGGAGGAAGACGTAGGAAATGGACTGGGAATCGAGGGCTTCAAGGACTTTCTTATGGGGAGCCAAGTGCGAGCCGTCGTTGGGGATGATGAATGTGATGGAGAAGTTGTGCTGGACGACAAGTCGTTTGGCTAACTCGACGAGGGGAATGAGGTGGCCTAGGCCTGGAGTTGGGACGATGGCAACATACTGTGGTTTGATCAGTTTATGGTGGTCGTTGTGGTGGTGGTTGCTGCTTCGGTGGCTTCGGGTGTCTAATGCCATGGCTCTAGGGATTTTAGTGTTCAATGAAATGAATGCATGGAAGAAAAAGAATATTTATAAGGAAAATTGTGGAGAATAATTGAGAACAATGTGGCCGTTGACTTGTAAGTCTATTGCGATCAATTGTATTTCATTTTTACTTGTAAGTGAGAGCTTTTAAGTTTGATGTTCGACAAATGAGAATTTAGACTACATTATTATGGCTGACCCATTGTGAAGCTTAACTCATTTCTTTACCCTAGATAATACTGCTTCTTTGAAAAAAAATGCCCCTTCTTGTTAATATATTGAGTTTGGAATTTTTGGTGGCGTAGGTAAGAATTAGGTGTGAATATGATAAAGTTGATGGGGCTCATGACAGAGAGAGTTGTGTTTGTATTTGTGTTTTTTTCTCTCGCTCTAATCTCAGTTTACTACCCTAAAATTTCATGGTTTTCAACATTTGGTACATGAAATTTTTTTTATCCTAGAGTCATACATCAAGTTTCAATTTTTGAACAGTCTCATACATCTGTTAAGCTGACTATTAACTCAGCTGTTAACAGATGACGTGGCACCCATGTGGAGAATGACAGGATGCCATATGTCGTTAAGGGTCCACGGGGAAATAAAAAAAATTCAAAAATTCAAAAATAAACTTAAAAAATTAATAATAAAAAAATAAAAAATTGCGGGGATAATTGCTTCCTCTCTTCTTGTCCCTTTTCCTCTCTCCCTCTAATCTTAAATCCCCATCAACCCTTGCCCTCGCGACCTTGTAACCCTCCACAGAGGTTTGCAGACCTCGTAATCGTCGCCCTTACTATCGCTGCCACTGGCAATGGCTGGGCGGAGATCGATTTGGCTACCGACGGAGGAATTGAAAGGGAAAATGAAGAGTGCCCAATGATAAGCCTATCGACCCAATTTGCTCCCAAGAATTCGAATTCTTTGTCCATGGAGTTTTCCCATTAAGTTTTTTCTAATTCCAATTTCTAGTGTTTTCCCTATTCTTGCCCTTTAAAAAAATTGCAGAAATTTGGGGACGAAGGTGAAGGTTAGAGGAATCTCGCTCATCTCTTCACTCCACGGCCAAATCCCACTCATTAGGTTTTCATCTCTTGTTCCTTAATCCGAGCTGTGGCGGAGTTGGGAAAAGTTGAAGGCACGCCAGACTCACCAGCCCAGATCCCAACCATTTCTTTTCCGCCTGAACCACCCAGCCAACGCCGATCCACCAAGACCCGCACCTATTGCTGCTTGACCGTGGCAAGCTCGCGCCTACCTGACCATCCCCTGCAACCTGCTAGAACCACCAAAGTTGCATCTTCGTCATTCTAAGATTTGCAGAAGACAGAAAAAGGGGCGGGGAGAGAGGAAGCAATTATCCCCACCTCTTTTTTTTTCTTTTTTTCTTTTTTTCTTTTAATTTATTAATTTTTAAAATTTTTAAAATTTTTTTAGTTTTTAATTTTTAAATTTTTTTATTTCCATGTGGACCCTTAACGACATGTGGGCCATATCATTCTCCACATGAGCGCTACGTCATCAGTTAACGGCTGACTTAACAGTCAGTTTAACAGATGTATGAGACTATCCGAAAATTGAAACTTGAGGTATGACTCTGAGATGAAAAAAATTTCATATACCAAATGTTGAAAACCACGAAACTTCAGATCAATAAACTGAGATTAACCTTTATTTTTATTTTTATTTGTTTGTTTCTGTTGCCTTTTATATTTCGAGAAAACCTTTCATGCTTCTTTAAACAATTCTATTTGTGATTTTTTATTTTTTATTTTACAAATTCTATTTGTGATCTTTATATATCTGTTTGTTTGTTTCTTTCGCTGTAGTTCACGCTTCCCTCTCAAATCTGACATCACTGCTAACATCATGCACAAGCACACGTGATACCTGTTGTGGAGGTAATGAAATATAGGTAATTTGGGATAATAAATGTCGATATAGGTAGGTGTATTTGAATCATTTGATACTAAATCTGGCAATTCTTTACACAACCTATTAATCAGACTCAAAATTATATGAAAATAATGAATTTTAGGTCAACCATTAACTAATTTGATCATTATCAGGTCACATGTTTTTTTTGTTAAGTATATCGATATTTTTATACTAAGAAGAGAGGGAGGTCGGCTAGCTATACGATATGTATGATGATGGTGAAAATAAATCACCAATGGACTCAAGATATCAACGTAATTTAATTAGATATAAGTCTCCTCAAAGACTAATAGTAATAATATTCATACGCATCGACATATAATAATAACTTTAAAACATATTGTTTTGAAGGGATCCACTCACAGGTAAACAGAGTGCCCATCCTCAATATGCTCATTGCCTAACTCCCTTTTAATCTCAAAGTCACATGTGATTTCATTATAAGCTACTATAAGCTTTAAATTGGACTTTACAAAGTATTGTCTAAAACTACTATTTAGACATCGAATTAGCACAAATGGAAGGTGCCACGTGATTCAAAACATCAAAAAACCTAACGTTAGGTCTCGGGTCTTGCACATGCAACTGCACACGCACCACCATGTGCCGTGACAGTGGTGTCACGCGTCAGGGAGCGCACCATTATGCTCGCCGTCGCCAATGCATGCACCAATCATTGATGAGAATCTAAAATGATAATAGAATATACCTTTTCTGTCGCTGAATTCGGTTAAATCTAATGGAATAGTAGGCCTCGCTGTTAAAACTAATGGTGGCCACTGCCTTTCACTGCCGTCTGTCGCCGGCAAGTCACCGGAAATTGTAGAGAAACCCAAAAAATGATCAGAGGCCTCCCTAGTTCGATGTTTAACGAATTCCAAGCCAAAGTTCATTAATACAACTCAAATAACATGCATGAGCTTACCCCACATATTAGAGGTTGAAAATTAAGAAAGTGCACCAAGTAGCCAGAGATTGTAGAGAAACCCAAAAATTGATCAGAGGCCTTCCTAGTTCGATGTTTAACGAATTCCAAGCCAAAGTTCATTAATACAACTCAAATAACATGCAGGAGCTTACCCCACATATTAGAGGTTGAAAATTAAGAAAGTGCACTTAGACCCGCTAAGGTGTTCGCCTAGCCCGCTTAACCTATCTAGGCACCCGCCTAGGTTGTGACTCTTACTTACACAAAAAATCGATAACTTTCATTTTGCATTTTAATTTTTCAAGAAAGAGACTTGTTGAATACTTGGATAAGCACTGATTATATGTTTGTTCCCCGTGTTTTCAATATGCTCAAATACTTTATTATTTATACGACATTTTATTTTGCAATTTATGTATCCTAATATAATTCTGTGTGTTTTTTTAGGTATAAATAAGTACTTATTTATACAATATATAACAAATTTACTTAAATCCGTCTAGGCTGCCTAGGCATTAGGCCCCAGCCTGTCGCCCGACTAGCGTCGTCTAGCGTCTTTTAGAACCTTGATATTTTCAATAGAGTGCTTCACGAGTCCGAGAGAATTTTACAAATTTTCTACTTTTACTTTTGTTTAGTTACGCTTTTTATTTATTTATTTATTTATATATTAAATTATGTGTTTCTTTATAAATAAATATATATATATATATATATTTTATTTTATTTTTTGGTTTGGTATACGGCCTTTTAAACTTTTTTTTTTTGTTTTTTTTAAATCTGGGAAAAGTAATTTGGCGACTTTCTTTTTATTTCTTCTGCCCAACTAAATAGATATCATTTACGTTTATTTTCGCATGCACTGAAATTCATGGTTGTGGTTGGTGACAGTCCATAATTCTAATCATGGGGGTCCTATGTAAAAGAAAATAGTGCCCCATTGCGCAATTTTTTTGAGGATTTTCAATTCGACATCAAGCACTTTGTGTGCATGTCATTCTATGCCAAGTTATTATGTGTTTGTGCTAACATATGTCGACATCTGGTGAGTGTTCTTGAGTGATCTTAGTGAGTTTTTTGGGAATTTCCTGTTGAGTGCTATTGAGATGTGTCAAATATGTATTTTATCGAATATTTAGTGAGCACAACAAGGTCTCATGCAAGACATTCGAAGGGTTCTCGAAGGGCTCCTGGAGAACATTCGCCAGTTATTTCTCCGATCTCTAGAGGATTTCGGGGCATCAATCAGATCACCATATGGATTCAACTCTGGTAGTGGAATAAGCATGTCATGAAAATTCTTCTTTCACAATAGACATCCAAGTTATATGGTACAATTGTAATTACATTGATAATACCATCAAATATTAGGATAATATTATAAATGTAGATCAGAACTCGAAACCGAAGTATTCTTTAGTTGAATATGTTGAGTTAAACTACTAACAAGAAAAATGAGTGTTTTTTACTTTTTTTGATCATTTCATAAAGAATAATGTTTGGGAGATCAAAATTTTTAATCAGATTTGCAAACGAAATAATGTGGTTGTTGATGATTTGATTATTACTTAGGGGCTGATTAAATTGATTCTATCTTATTAGTGACACATCATTTAGCTTGTAAATTTGGTTTAAAATTTTAGTTCTCTTAGTATCATTTCATAAAATATAATATTTCGTAAGCCGGCTTTATTGTGTGTGTACAGTTTTTATTTTTTATTTTTGTTATTAAGCACCGTGTAACGTGAGTATAAAGAAGATCATATGCTGTTGCTAATCCAACATGGAGTAGGATTCACTTTTCTTCTATTCTCATCCCCTTCTCTTCTCTTGTTTCACACTTTATTTTTTGTCTTATTGTCTCTGAAAAAAAAATCAATATAAGATATTAACGTGATTTAATCAGAATCGTTTAAGTAGAAGGGGAGGAAAAGGGAGAGAGATTGTGAATGAAGAATCCTCCTCCGTCCAACATTGCTGCTTTGGAAATGAGAGCTTTTCTCTCTTAAGCACGTGGATTGTAATTAAAAGTGAATATTAACGTATTTGGTAACTAATAAAAATAAGTTTTAAAAAAGAACTTAGTTCTTACTAGTTCGGATTTGAGAAGGATGAAAAGCCCAATCTTGCTCGAAATACTTGTTGAATTTTGGGGAATTAAAAGACTTTTTTGGCCAAAAAAATAAAATAACTTCCTTCATTCATTGCTTTCTTTTCAGTTTTATCGAGGTATGAAACTTGGGATTCAAAACAGACACTCATTTGGAGACATAGTTAAAGAACCACAAGACTTTTATTTCAACAAAAGAAAAGAAAAAGGAATTTTAAAGAGCGGTTTAGTAACCATTTTGCTTCCTCTTCTTTTTTTTTTTTCTTCCACATTCTGCACTAGTAATAGCGAAAACTACACAGGAAAAAATGACGATTGAAAGTGTGAATGAAGGATGATGGGGAGATGCAAAATAGAGTAGAAAAAAAGAAACCAAAACCCACTTTGTACTCTTACCATCGGAGACTTATAGCTCAACTAGTTAAAACGTCTACCCTAATAATGGTTATCATGGATTCAAATATTTCTCCCTCAATATCGTATGTACAAACCAGTATACCGAAATTTGAAATTTTGAAGTGAGTACTTGGCCAAATTATAGGTCGTTCATTTACTAACCTTGTCACAAGATCTGATGAACATCCTTGGGAGAGAATCCGACTCCTTTTTAAGCCATTTAGTACTACGGTATAGTAGTATTCCTCTTTACTTGTAAATGAGAGGTTTTTAGGTTCGATTCTCGCCAAAGACAAATTTGAACCATATTATTGCTAACTCATTGTGAGGCAAGCACATCTCTTTCCCCTATGTAGATAATATCGTTTGTTCAAAAAAAAAAAAATTAATATTAACACCCGTTTTAGGAGGGACACCCCTACCGATGGTCTGATACTGCTGGGTCATTTAAGAGGCTTTACCGATCTAGAGCACAGAGGCTTGTATACATAAAACCTGGCCCAATTTCCATCCAACATGGAAGCCTTCCAGCCCCACTCCATTAAACTCACTAAGTCGATATCATTATTCCCCTTTATTTTGGGGCCCATCGCATCACCCATAACCAATCATGAAAAATCATTAAGAGTGAGCTAAGTTTCATATTGGGTTCAAATTCACCTTCTACGTGAATCGAAATTAAAATATCTCATTTATAAATGAAGAGAAATATGACCACTAAACTAAAGTATTAAGTGGCTTGAGTCTTGTTTTTGAGTTTTGTTTCTAGTACTTCAAAAAAACTAGCACATAATTTTTTTTTTTAAATAAACGATAGTATTTACACTAAAAAAATAGGGAAATAACTAGCAACATAATTTTACATATGCTATAATCCTAAATACTGGTTTGTATCATAATTGACTGAGCTAAGAATGTCATTGCGGCCGACTAGAAGCAACACTACAAATACTAGGCACTGATTGATACCTATGTGAAAATATTATTTTTGATACTGTTGAATGGCACAAGTAGACTACTAAATTACAGGCGCAATTGAACTATCCTAAATGCATAATATTTTTTTAAACAACGATATTATCTACACTAAAAGGAAGGGGATTAGTATAACCTCACAATGGGTTAGTAATAACATGGTTTAAACTCACATTTGGCAAGAATCGAACCGAAGACCTCTCACTTATAAGTGAAGAGGAATATCACTAGACTATAGTACTCAGCGACTCCTGAACGCAAATTTTGGCATCCATAAAAATCATAGTTACATTAGGGACCAGTGGCAATCTTCTTTATGTTCAATAGAGACCGATTTGCATTAGTATGTAATCGTCTTTTTATTGTAGTTGTATAAACTAAACTACATATTAAAGGGTAAAGTGAATAATATCAGGATTGAAAAGGGCTTGAAAACTTTGAGTTTTGACGATAAGGACAAAATAAAGGGTAAAATGAATAGTACCATGATTGACTTTTTAGTGTAAAAATATGGTTTTTTATTAAAGTGAACAGTACTGGGAACTTTTCGTTAAAGTTCCCTTTATATTATAAATGGTCTCTAAAATTGATCTACACCGTTAAGATGGTCTCTGAAATTGAAAATCAATTAATATAGTTCCTGAAAACAGGTGTTGCAAATCAATATGGTCTTTTTGTTACAATTCCATCAAAACTTCTGTTATGTGCTGATGTAGCACATAAATGGGGCTCACAAGATATAAGAGTTTTTATCACAAATTGTCCCTAAAATTGACCCACACCATCAAGATGGCCCTTGAAATTAAAAATCCATCAACGTAGTCCTTAAAAATAGGTGTTGCAAATCAATGTGTCATCTTGTCACAATTCTGTAATCTTCTGTTATGTGTTGATGTGGATTTAATAATTAATTAAAAAAGTAAAAAAAAACATTTTTGCACAATGAGATAATCTCAAGGCAGAGCTCGTCATTCTTTGAGTCACCAAGATCACCGGGGGAGCGCCTAACAAGCTCTCCAAGATTAAGGTTGTGAGGTTGTCGATCGTCCAAATATTAACCGTAAAGTCACAAAAGTCATCACCAATCCAAGCTGTCACCAAAGGTGGTCTCGATCATTGTCCAATTTGATGAAGGGTGTCAAAAGGTGTGAAAATGAGTGTCTTAAGATTATTTTTTTTTTTTTTTTTTTTCAGAGAAGAGTCGACGAAGGCTACCATAGATGGAGGTAGAAAAGTATGGATTAGGATCAGAGGTGATTGTGCGACCGAATTTCTGGGTTGACAACTTTTTTAATTAATTATTAAATTATTAGACATATTTCTAATTTATTTTTTATTTAGTTAGATTTGTGGGCCCATTTATGTGTCAACTCAACACATAACAAATTTTTTGACATAATTACGACGGAAAGACCACACTGATTTGAGACATCTATTTTCAAGGACAACATTAATCGATTTTCAATTTTAGGGACCATTTTGATGGTATAGGTCAATTTCAAGGACCATTTGTGATTAAAAAAAAAGACTTGTGAGATCCATTTATGTGTCACATCAACACATAACAGATTTTTTTGCAGAATTGTTATGGAATGATTACATTGATTTGTAACATCTATTTTTAAGAACTACATTGATTGATTATCAATTTTAGGGACCATCTTGATAGTGTAGGTCAATTTCAAGGACCATTTGTGATAAAAACCTTTAATAGAACTTCTTTTGTCAATAAAAAAAAAACCTAATGAATTTACTATTATAACCTTTAAGACATAACTGAAAAAAATATTAGAAGATGAAAAAATATGGGTATTAAAGTAATTTCACACAACAAGTTTTTACCCTTTTTTTTCAACCTCACAACTACGTCACTCCATCACTACCCACTAAACTTATTCTCTCTCTCTCGCTCTCTCTTTCTTTCTCCTTAATTGCCAACCCCTTTTTTTTGACACCTGCCAATCCCCTTAAAAACAAATAACTCCTCCCATCAAAAAATTGAAAACAATATTTATGAAAAATAAAATTATATTTCTCACACAGAAAATGTGTGGCATTTGCTAGTAATTATATCATAATTTCTAGAAATATAATTATGAATATGAATGTAGGGACGAATTCCAGACCTATATTTCACACATCACATCTTGGGTCCGATTCATGCCGTTGATGAATTGTACGATGGTGGCCAGGAGGAGGTTGAAATGGCTCTGGGAATCTTTCCGGGCTTCGGAAGGGTGGACTACTATGGCGAAATTACTAGATGATCTCATTTTTAAAAAGAAGAATATGAATGTGCCTATAACGTTAGTGTACTTGTGCGTATACAAAATGAACCTAATCAAAATATTAAAATTTGAATTCAGTGTAACAAATTTTTTTAGTGTTGATTAACGTGCTTATTTTCTACTGATAACATATCATTTGGTTTGTAAATTTAGTTCAAAATGTGATCTTCCTAGCTTTATTTTGTTTTCTAGTGTTATCACAATCATTCATCATCATCATCATCATCTCATTAGGTCCCTCCTCAGCAAGTATTGAATTCGAACCGCTTAGATTGAAAGAGACATTGGATAAATGCATTTCACCAACTAAGTATCTCCATCATCAAGTTCTAATATTATTTTGTAGTACTATCTGTAAAATATCATGGATTGTGTGTCCTTTTATTAAACAAGCACCGTAGCAGCCACGGAAGTGGGGAGCAACTTGTATAAAATTAGTCTATCGTTTTGTGGTGTCATGAACCATAATTTAACATTAGATTACAAGAAAGTACACATAATATTATATTATTATTATAATTAGACTGAAAGATTATGATGACTGAATTCACTCTATTCTCCAAGCAGACCCGTGCTAAATTAACAAGCTAAACAAAACCCGGATTATTAGAGGTTGTGTAATCGATGTAAGAAAATAGCTACTGCACAAAAGCAAAAGTTTAAGACGCAACCTAAAAGTTTAGGGTTTAGGTTGAACGATAACCTAAAAGTTGAAAATATTAGTGTGGTGTTACCAACTATCTCACGGCCGTATATATATTTTGGGTTTAAGAGATATCTATTATGTTGTCATAGTTGCTAATTAACCCCTAAACGACATGATAAATTGATAAATAATAGATTGGATTTTAGCACAATATATAATGCAAAGAAAAACTAATAAAAATAATTTATAAGTTTTAACAATAAGGACAAAATAAAAGGTAAAGTGAAT
Source organism: Pyrus communis (assembly GCF_041283825.1). Classification (NCBI taxonomy): domain Eukaryota; kingdom Viridiplantae; phylum Streptophyta; class Magnoliopsida; order Rosales; family Rosaceae; genus Pyrus; species Pyrus communis. The sequence continues at coordinate 9,518,385 of NC_142578.1, forward strand.
AGTATCATAATTAACTTTTTAATGTAAAAATATGATTTTTCGTTAAAATAAATAATACCAGAACCTTTTCAATCTATATACATATCCATAGAAAAAAGACTATATTATATTCATATGAAAAATGTAAAAACGTATTACATACAGACACACACCCACATATACGTCAGCAAAAATTCGTATTTATTCATATTCTACAGCTATATCTAATAAAAATATTAATTAAGCACATGAAATACCAATATTAGCAGTACTCGAAGCTGTAAATCGCTCTGATCCCGTTCTTCTTACGAACGCCCCAATCTCTGGGGAGAGACCACCGAAATCAAACTCGTGAGGAACAACTTCTGGAATTGTCGTAAGTGCACCTGTCGTGTCGTACACAACGTAAAATCCATCCTTGGTATTTGCTTGCTGATGATCTTGGACTTTAAAAACGACACCAGAATTGTTACTGTTACTTGGTTTGGTATTAGGCTTGAACACAGAGCGCAGGAGCTTTTGAATCGAACGGGAGAGCTTGTTTGATGAGGGTTTTTTGCTGGAGGCTGTGATGGTGGCTGGTTGCGGCGGCGGAGGAGGAGCTCGGTGGTCGGATAGATGAGGCATTGACATGGTTCTGCATGACATGGCCGAGTCCAGTTGGCGTTTGAACGAGTCGAGCTCGAACGAGTCGTATAGTGAGCTGCCACAATCCCATACAGGCTTAAGCTTATTGGTTGCTACAACTTTGGGTTGATTTGCTTTGGAGTCAAACCCTTGCTGCGAGCGTCGACGAGGGTTCGAGGATAAGTGCTCTTTGGCCCCAACGCTATAAGCCCCTCCTCCGTCCATTACTTTAGATTGGTTTATTGCTTTTTGCTCTCGATCAATTTTCTTTTGATTCAGCTGAGGGGCAGGACGAGAGTTAAACTCTTGCTGTGAGCGCAGCCGTAGGTTTGAGGATAAATTCTCTTTAGCACTAACGCTATGAGCTCCTCCAACTTCCGTTGCTTTAGATTGAGTTATTACTTTGTGCCCTTGATCAGCTTTCTTTAGAAGAAGGGCATAACGAGAGCCGAAGTCTTGATCTGATTTTCGACGCGGGGTTAACGATAGGTGCTCCTTACCGCTCGAGCTATACACACCAACCTCCATCACTTTCTTGATTGGTCACAGAGAAAGATCTAGAGAAAGAAAAAGTAGAGAGAAGGAGGGCTGGTGGTGGTGGTGGTGGCGGTGGTGGCGGCGGCGGCGGCTGCGGTGGTAAGTTGAGAAGGTTTGAGAGAGAGGTTGTATATATATGTAGTCGTTCGGGATTTGAAAAATGGTTGGTGAAGGATCAAACGCGTTAGTTATGGTGACATGAAAGTAAAAGAGGGAGATGAGGGTAGCTGCTTGCAAATTGCAATCTTCACGGCCTTCATACGTGGACCATTACTTTCAGCCTTTTGCTGTGTGGTGTGTGCATACTTTCCCAATATAAGAGACTGAGTTGGCCTTTGACTTTTCTGTGTTTCATAGTTGCAGTCTTGTGTTTTCATTAGTATTATGATCGTGATTATTATTAATATTTATTATTATTCATTACCAAAATGTGGGAAGCAAGAAATAGAAATCAAAGAAGAAACAAATATTTTAACAATAAACAATCTTTTAAAGTTATGATCATATACGCTCGACTGAGCTTAATCAAGCTGTTTAGAACAATTTGTTTTTTTTTTTTTGCATCTAAGTTTGAATTTTTCTTAATATAGTTTAAATTTATTTAGCGTAGAATGTCAAATCTTCCTTCTGTTCTTACGTCATTGGATGAAAATGTAGAAATCACAGTTTCTAAATATCTCTCTTATATTAATTCTTTATTAAAAGTTACAATGATATGGCAGTGTATATATAGACAATATACTGCCCTTACAATTACAATTATACCATTGTCTAATCTGTCTATTTACATAAGAAACCTAACAAACATTTAACAAACATCTAACTAATTTTACTTGATCCTTTACACCCCCTCAAGCTGAACTTGGATTGCAAGTATAGAAATCGGGATTTAGACAGAGATTTGGTATGAATGTCGGCTAACTGATCTTGAGAACACACATACTGAACTTTGAGAAGATTGGCAAGGACCAGCTCTCGAATATAATGGTAATCAAGTTCTATATGCTTGGTGCGAGCATGGAAAACTGGATTGGAAGCAAGAGATATTGCAGACAGGTTGTCACACCAGAGAGAAGGAACATGAGGAAGGTGAAGACCAAGATCCTTGAACACTTTACAAATCCATGTGATTTCAGCTGCTGTGTGGGCTAACGACCTGTATTCGGCTTCAGTGGAGGAACGAGCAATCGTTGGTTGCTTCTTAGCACTCCAGCTGATAAGATTGGATCCCAGAAATATACAATATCCACTAGTAGAGCGGCAATCAAAAGGACAGCCGGCCCAATCAGCATCAGAATAGGCAGTAAGATGAATATCACCTTTCTTGAACCACAAACCATGACTGACTGTTGCTTTCAGAAATCTCAGAATACGTTTAGTTGCTTGAAGATATGGTGCACGGGGAGCATGCATAAATTGACAGACCTGATTTACAGCAAAAGATAAATCAGGGCGGGTCCAAGTTAAGTATTGCAAGGCACCAACAATGGATCTGTACTCGTGTGGATCAGGTAACAAGGAACCTGTGTGATCAAGTGGGACCGACCCAAGAGGTGTAAAACAGGGTTTAGCACCAGCCATGTTTGTCTTTTGAAGCAGGTCAAGGATATACTTGCTTTGATGTAGGAAAATACCAACAGAGGATCTTTGAACCTCAAGACCCAAAAAATAATGCAAGGGGCCTAAGTCCTTCACAGGAAAAATAGTACTGAGTTTCTGAATGAAACTGTGACAAGCAGTAGGACTTGGACCGGTGACGAGAATGTCATCGACATACACCAAGACAATGATAGGGACAGGTGTTTGAATTACAAACAAAGAAGCATCAGATTGTGATTGATGGAATCCCAAGTACTTCAGAACTATAAAGAGTTTGTCAAACCAGGCCCGAGGAGCTTGCTTCAATCCATACAAGGATTTTCGAAGTTTGCAGACATGATTAGGATAATTGGGATCACTGAAACCGGGGGGTTGCTGCATATAGACATCTTCTTGAAGGTCTCCGTGCAGAAAAACATTACTGATATCCAATTGGTTGAGAAACCAATCATAGTGAACGGCAAGAGATAGAAGAATGCGAATGGTGACTAGTTTGGCAACTGGACTGAACGTTTCCTTGTAATCCAAACCAGCTTGCTGATGAAAGCCTTTGGCCACAAGCCTAGCTTTGTATCGATCTATAGTGCCATCCGGATGTTTCTTAACCCGAAACACCCACTTACAGCCAATAATATTCTGATGAGATTGAAACGAAACGAGAGACTAAGTGTCTGTGGACTGCAGGGCATTATACTCATCCTGCATAGCAGATCTCCAATGGGCATGTTTAGAGGCCTGAAGATAAGTAAAGGGAATAACATCAACAGTGTCGGGTAAAGGATGGTTGGTGGCTGAGTAGGCTTTGGGTTTAGAGATACCAACTTTAGATCGGGTGATCATAGGATGGATATTAGTGGGAGGAGGGGAGAGTGTAGATAAGGTGACTGAAGAGGGCACAAGAGAGGGATGCACTTGAGAATGCAGTGGAGGTACAGGAGAATGTGTGCTGGAGGGATTGATCAAAGGAGCAGGTGATGAACTCAAAGGAGCAGGGGAAGAAGGAGCAGGTATAGGAAATTGCAGGTTGACACAAGGATTGACTTGGGAAGTATCAGCAAAGGAAGAAGGGGGAAGAATAGTGGCAGAGGATAGAGTATGGAATGGAAAAGTGGTCTCATCAAATAGTACATGCCGAGAGATATAAACACGTTGGGTAAGTGGATCAAGACAGCGATACCCCTTGTGCTGAAGACTGTACCCAAGAAATACACAGGATTTACTCTTACTATCCAACTTGGAAGTCGTATAGGGTTTGAGCCAGGGATAACAGCCACACCCAAAAACTCGAAGGCGAGAATAATCCGGAGAAGTGAAGAAGAGGAGTTCCCAAGGGGATTGCAATAGATCACCAAGTGGAAGTCGATTAATGAGATAGATAGCAGTAGAAAAAGCTTCAACCCAAAACATATGAGGCACTTGAGATTGCACTAAGAGTGTACGAGCAGTTTCAACCAAATGACGATGTTTCCTTTCAACGCATCCATTTTGCTCAGGAGTATGAGGGCAACTAAACTGTTGTAAAATGCCATGAAGTTTAAGAAAATGCTGAAACTGATGACTTGTAAACTCACCCCCTGAATCAGATCGAACAACCTTGATTTTATTACCAATAGTGTTCTCTACATAGGATTTGAACTCCACAAAGATTGAAAAGACAGAAGACTTAGACTTTAAGGGAAAATACCAACTATACTTGCTGTAATCATCAACAATAAGAAAGTAATATCTATAGCCACTGACGGATACAACAGGAGACGGCCCCCAGACATCACAATGCAACAATTCAAGACTGGTCGAAGATGCATATGGAGTAGTACCAAAGGGAAGCTTGTGATTCTTTGCCAAAGCACAGTCTTTGCAAAAGAAGTCGGGAGACGATCTGCCTTGGACAACAACTTTATTCGTAGACAGAACTTTCCGAAAGATAACAGAAGAGGGGTGACCAAGTCTGCTATGCCAAATACGAACATTAGTAGAACTACTTATTAGTGCACTAGGAGAGGTAGGAGCTTTGGAGGAAGAAGAGCCTTGAAGAGGAAAGAATCCACCTCTAACTGGGCCCCGCAAAAGCGCCCTCCCCGTAAAACGATCCTTGACAGAGGATCCATGAATGTCAAGAGTCAATGAACAATCATTATCTTTGATAAACTAATAGGCATAGAGTAGACTATGTTTCATAAGAGGCACATGAAGAACATTGTGTAATTGAAAAGAAGAAGCAGGAGTATACAAACTAGATGTGCCATTATGAGCAATAGACAGACCTTTACCATCTTCGATGTACACCTTGTCTTCACCATGGTAAGGAGTTGGAGATTGAATATTGGAGATATCATTTGTAATGTGAGAGGTAGCACCCGAATCTATGAGCCAAGAATTGGAGGACTTCGCAGTGTAATGAGCACACATCGCAACAAGTTTAGCTGGAGGAAACTTGCCTGAGATTTCTGGATTCATTCTGTCAAAGCAATCAAGAGCTTCATGGCTAGTAGAACCACAAATTTGACAGGAAGTTTTGTGACCTGAAGGAGAGGCATGACGGTTGAATCCAGAATTATAAGAACCACGAGAGAAACCAGAGTTGGAGTTGCTACGATTAAAACCACGATTGGAGCCTCGATTGGAACCATGGGTGTAGCCTCGATTAGAACCACGATTGTAGCTTCGGTTAGAATTATACCGAAAGGAATTCTGAACTGGTGATGCTCCAGGAGTCTGAGCAGCAAGAGCCTGTGGTGGTGTGGGAAGTAGAGGCGGTTGACCTTGCATAGAAAAGGCATGAAAAGGCTCAGAGGAAGAGACACCGATTGTGAACGGAATGATTTCCTCAGAGAGCGTTGAATTGAACCAGATAAGCAGATTCTGATCTTTCTCATACCATTGCTCAAAAGCAGGATTAAGAGAGCGATCAGGAAGAAAGGGAGATGGACAAGGCTCAGTGCCATCAACAATCCCAAGGAGCTTGTAGCGACGAAGAATCGGAGCAAACAAAGCACGCCATGGCAGATAATTGGATCGCCGGAGCTTGATCGGAACCATGCTGCCAATGTTCTGGATCGTAAGAGAATTATACATTTGAGAGGAATTGAGATTTGGGGAAGAAGAATTAGGGTTTGAAGAATTAGGGTTTGGAGAAGGCACCGACTCAATTGGAGATGAGGATGCAGAGGGAGACGCCATGAAGATTCAAGAAAAAGAAGTCGAGAACCTGAATCGAAGTAGAAGAACAACGCAATCAATTTAACCGGAGAAGAAGATCAGAGAGGAGCAGAAGAAAATGACAGGATCGAAGAAGCCGTGAGGCGATTTGGCGATGGTACCATGTAGAAATCACAGTTTCTAAATATCTCTCTTATATTAATTCTTTATTAAAAGTTACAATGATATGGCAGTGTATATATAGACAATATACTGCCCTTACAATTACAATTATACCCTTGTCTAATCTGTCTATTTACATAAGAAACCTAACAAACATCTAACTAATTTTACTTGATCCTTTAGAAAATGATCTTTAACTTCATAAAATAGTTGTTATGATTAGATATGGAAGGTAATGGAAGCAACTGGTGTGCGTGTGACTACTTTTTCATTGTTTTTGTTCATACTAATCAGAAGAAGTTTATGTATATTATACATATATATTACCGTAATATATGTATTTACCAATTTTTTTAATATCAATTTGCCGATTGGTATGTTGCATAGACTTTGTTTAGAGATTCCAGATCAAACTTTATTCAAGAAAATAATTGAACATGACATGCACGATCAATTAAAAAAGTCGTTTCTCTTGCTTAAGATAGAAAACCAATATAAACCAATTTTCATTGCAAACAAAGGGACAAATAAATCATATTCGAAGATTCCTAAAAAACAGAAAATCTTATCCAAAAATAGAACACAAATCCTAACGGAGGAGGTTCCTTAGAAACAAGAAAAGCAAATAGACATACAGTTATGAGTCTTATGACAAATAATATCTAGAAAAATGAGAGAAAAACAAATAAAGAATTGTTGAAATCCCACTGATCGTATCTCTAAAAAAAAAAAAAAAAAATTAAATATCATAACCTCACTCTATTTAATAATGTTAACCAATAAAAAAATTACAGCAAGAAGATTATGTATCCATGACGTGACCACATTGTGCAATCAATTCTCTTTTTTCTGATCAGTATATGGATTTTCACATGCAGTTGGTCCATAAAATATTAAATTAATCATCAATAGGGAACCTGCCTCGAAGTCACCTATTAGATTTATTTAATTGAATTTTAGTTTTTTATTAGTTAATAAATAGTGTCAGTCCCAATTTGGTGGATTATTATAGTATTTAAAGCAATATCTCTTTGATTATTTAGATATAATATGGAGAAATTTTCATTGTGGTCAAAACTTGATGGTACACTATGTATTTTTAAATAAATGGTGAAAAAAATTATTTTTTGTTGTAGATCTATGTGATTGAACGATCTAGGGTTTAGAGAGAGAGGGGTTCGACAATATTGGAAGAGAAGAGAGATTGATTTAATTGTAAGGTGTGTTTGATTCACCCCATTGTGCCTTTCTTTATAGTAGTAGAAAAGGTAAAACCTTTCCCTTTAGAATTACAACATTTAATAGGTAATCTAATCCTAATAGGAATATATAATACTTTCCCAGATTCCCTAGGATTTACACAATCACATTCTTATTCTAAATATGACTACAGCACTCCCCCTTGAGTGTGTAAATACTCAACAAACCATCGCATCAGATCTTCAGCAGATAAGGTAGAATAGTTGATCAAGTCATTGGCACAACGGGTGATCGCGAGTCTCAAATTTACTTTGAAGTATGCATTTGTAAAAACTCATAAAAACCTTACTATGGTAAAACCCAAAGAATGGGGAAAGCCCATAGACTAAGGAGAAAAGTAAGAAAATATGCATAATATCTAAAACGCTCGTCAAACTAGACGAAGGTAGTGAACTCAACAGAGTATGATCATCCTGAGATGGGTGCCTTAATAAAACTTAGTTAGATGGCAAAAACTCAATGGGAAAAATTCTCCTAATCATACGGAAAAAGAGTACATTAAGATCATGTGAGTATGCTTTAAGATACTGTCCCTGAGTTAGACATAACTTCTAAATAAGAGAACTACAAGCAATTCAACTCAGATAATTTACGCATACCGATTCCTTGGACGAGCTTCTGAAATGTAGACTTGGGCAATGGCTTGGTAAAGAGATCGGCCAAGTTGTCTTGGGAACAGATTTGCTTGACTTCAATGTTCTGATGCTGTTGCTGCTGGTGTGAGTAAAAGAACTTTGGTGTTATGTGCTTGGTGTTGTCTCCCTTGATGTATCCCTTCCTCAGCTGCTCGATATATGCTGCATTGTCTTCAAAGATCGTTGTAGGAAGGTCAACGACTGATGTAAGACCACTAGTGCTTTGAATATGTCCCATAACTTTTCTCAGCCAAAAACACTCACGCGATGCTTCATGCAGGGAGAGAATCTCAGCATGGTTAGACGAAGTCGCAACTAGTGTTTGCTTGGTAGCCTTCCAAGATATAGCGGTGTCTCCAACGGTAAAGCCATAGCCCGTTTGAGAACGTGCTCTATGTGGGTCAGACAGATATCCAGCATCTGTGTATCCAACAAGGCGAGAATCAATCTGAGAGCTATAGGGGCGGTAATACTCGGAGATTCGTGGGTATAGAACAATCCCAAATCCATAGTACCTTTGAGGTGCGTTTGTTGCATCGGACTATTTCGGACTGGACTAACTTCCGGGACTAAGCTAGACTGTCTTGGCTTGGACTAAGCTGGATAAGAATAATGAAGTGTTTGGTGTACTATCGGACTAAATCACAGACTAAAATATTTTACTATTATTAATACACTTTTTTATCTTAAAAAAAATAAACAAATTACACCTATTTTTATTTGACTCTCTCTCCCCTGTCTCATTTTTTTGCTTTGTTCATTTGCTCTGGTTCTTCACGCCCAGATTTGCTAAACTCAAACCAGAAAAAATAAAACCCATATCTTCTCTTCTTTTCATTTACTTTCTCTTGAATTCAAACCCGTATTTATCTTCTTTTAATTTACTTTTCTCTTCAAATCAAACCCATAAAAATCCCCAATTTTTTTTTTCAATTTGCAGAGGCTTCATCGATCATCGGATCTGCAAATCGACGAACTTGAGCTCCATTTGGTCCAAAGGGTCGAGCTTTGGCTCCTCCCTGGAACTGAAAACAACCCATTTCTTGAGCCTTAGAGGGAAATTTTTGGTTGTGCAAGAAAGTGAAGGAAGAAGACGATGCGAGTGAGAAAGAAGGGGTAGTGTTGGTGGTGAAGGAGAGAGAGAAACCGTCCATTTCTAGAGAGAGAAGGGAACAGCCAAGATCATCAGACAAAGATCTGGGTTCTGGGCTTTGGGTTCTCCACGATTCGAAACGGGCAGACGAAGAACTGGCAATTCTGGGTTCTCCACAATTCGAAACGAGATGACTTGATTCTGGATTCTAGGTTCTCTGCAGTTCTGGGTTGGTGGGTGTAGGTGATGTTGGCGAAGCGAGCAGGCGAGGTCTTAGCAATCCCATGGTATTTGGGGGGTCTCGCTAAGACTTCCTAGTGACGGATATAGTCCACGCGAGTCCGGCTTTATCCCATTAAACTTAGTCCGTGTAAGTAACAAACACAGGACTGCACTAATGTGTAGTCCAATCCAGTCCAGTGAGGGTTAAGGAGCCCAAACAAACGCACCCTTGAGGTAGCGGAAAATGTCTTTTACACCATTCTAGTGTCTGCGTGTGGGCGCATTGCTGTATCTAGCCAATAAATTCACAGCGAAAGAGATGTCGGGTCTAGTGCACTGAGCCAAGTACAATAAAGCCCCAATTGCACTTAGGTAAGGAACTTCAGGTTCCAAAACCTCTTCCTCATCCTCCTTTGGACGGAAGGGATCTCGTTTAGCATCTAGAGTCCGAATGACCATAGGTGTACTCGAAGGCTTCGTTTTATCCTCAACAAAACGACGCAACAACTTTTGGGTGTAGTTCGATTGATGTATTAGGATTCCATCCAAACAATGCTCGATCTCCAGGTTGAGACAGTATCGAGTTTTCCCAAGATCCTTCATCTCAAATTCCGATTTCAGGTGTACAACAATTTCCTCAAGCTTTGCGGGAGTCCTAATGAGGTTCATGTCATCGATATAAACTGCAACAATTGCAAATCCGGAATATGACTTCTTTATGAACACGCATAGGCATAGTTCGTTGTTCACATAACCCTGACTTGTCAAATATTCACTTAAATGGTTATACCATATATGCCCGGATTGTTTCAATCCGTATAATGACCTCCTCAACCTAATTGAGAGAGTGTTCCGTGGTCTAGAACTATTTGAACCAGTCAATGGAAGTCCTTATGGAACTTTCATATAGATTTTCGTATCTAGATCACCACATAAATACGCGGTTACCACGTCCATAAGTAGCATATTCAGTTTTTCGAAAACTACCAAACTGATTAGGTAGCGGAACGTTATAACGTCCATTACGGGGGAATATGTTTCCTCGTAATCAATCCCAGGGCGCTGAGAGAAGCCTTGCGTTATGAGGCGAACCCACTTGTAGCTAACAGGCTTTACACGTGGTTGTGTAGGAACAATAGGTCCAAACACTTTACGTTTCACGAGGGAATTGAGTTCGATATGGATTGCTTGTTTCCAGTTTGACCAATCGGTTTTACGTTGGCATTCATCGACGGAACATGATTCAATGTCATCGCTAAGCATGATGTCAGTAGTTACTGAGTACGCGAATGCATCGTCGACGATTATCTCATTCATATTTCAAACCTCATCCAATACTGTGTAGTGGACCGAAATCTCGCGATTCTCAAGAAGCCGACATGTTTCGTCTGAAGCATCACCGTAATCTAGAATAACCTTATGCATTGAAACGGATGAGTAAGCGATGGTCAGATTCAAACTAGGGTCATTAGTTGGTGCCATTTTCCTGTTCCAGGGTTGTGAATCCCTTGAACCAGGGGGTCTGCCACACTTCAGGGTTGGAGCAGATGATTGGCTAGCCGTCAATGTACCTTGTCATGTGGAGGGTGCGACCTCCCCACCTTCGGGGACGGTTCGGCCTTCCCAAACAGGTAGTTGACGTACACAGGGTACATTTATCTTTGCAGGTATGTTTGCAGCGGGTATATGTGATCTTGTCACCTTTGCTAGATCATTAAAAGCATCTGGCATGCTTTGAGCAATGCTCTGAAGATTTATAATTCGTCGCACCTCAATTTCAGACTGGGCAGTGTAGAGATCTAAATGAGACATAGTGAAAGCATACCACGATAATTCGCGGCGTTCTACGGGAACATTGGCATGCTTATATGGCGCACCCATTTTGGTACGTAGTGGCGGCACTATTGGCACATAAATGGCGCACCCAAACACCCGTAAATGCGAGATGTCAGGCTCGTATCTAGTGACCAACTGTAACGTTGAATATGCTTAGGTAGCGGTGGGCCTCAGGCGAACCAACATAGTTGCGTGCAATATTGCATAGCCCCAGGCAGATACCGGCAATTTGGTTCGCATAACCAAAGTCCGAGCTATCAATTGAAGGCGCTTTGTAAAAGCTTCTGCCAAGCCGTTTTAGGTGTGAACATGGGGCATATGATGTTCCACATCAATGCCTACTAACATGCAATAATCATCAAAAGTCTGTGACGTAAACTCTCTAGCATTATCCAGTCGAATCGACTTAATCGGATGATTAGGGTGGTGAGCCCTTAGCTTAATGATTTGAGCTAGGAGTTTAGCAAACGTGGTGTTGCATGTAGACAAAAAGCAAACATGTGACCATCTTGTTGATGCATCAACCAACACCATAAAAAATTTAAATGGTCCGTAGGTTGGTTGGATAGGTCCACAAATGTCCCCTTGAATCCTCTGAAGAAATTTAGGGAGGTCATGAATAATCTTTGTATGCGATAGTTGAATATTCAACTTCCCTAAATAACATGTTTTGCATGACAGAAATCTAACATATGGATATAACTTATGCTCGTGAGAAGATTTAAGGATACGGTGTATCATGTCACGTCCATGATGTCCAAAACGATCATGCCAAAGCAACAAAGTGTCCTGGAACTCAGGCATAGGGCCGGCCACACTATAGGCTTCTATGCCGCGAATGGTTGTGATGTATAACCCACTCGGCAGACGTTCCAACTTCTCGTGAATATGCTTCTGGCTATATTCGTATGAAGTGATATAAAGAAATTCAGAATCATGATCTTCAGTGGTTTCAAGATGATATTTATTATCTCGAATATCTCTAAAACTCAGTAACATTCTGTCGGAATGTGGAGAATAGATTGCCTCCTTAATGGTCAAGATTGTACCATTAGACAACATGATACGTGTCTTTCCGTATCCTTCAATCAGGTTGGATGGCCTGAGAGAGTTGTCAAATGAGCTTTCTTGGGTATTAAGTTAGTAAAATAGTGTCGTTCACGCGAAATGGTGTGTGTAGTTGCACTATCTGCCAGACAACTAACTTCCTCACTAGACATACCTAGAAATAAATTGATTGAATTGGTCACATGCAAAAATATAAGTCTATTCATTCAATTAAGCAATTCGAGAGAATAGTATCCATTCAAATAACAATCCATAATTCAAAGCAAACCAAAACCAAACAAATTATTCCAAATACATAGAAAAGTTGTTCAAAATTAAACCATAAACTTAACAAAAAAGGGGGGTAGGGCCGGCCACTCCTAGTGGGTTCGGCCACTAGGGATAAAACACCCTAAAAACATGTCTAATTTATTCATCTATAGGTGTTGATGCCTCCTGAAAGTCCGATATCTCCATTGATGTAGTTACATCTTCCGGATGATCCACATGTGCAAAGTGAGACTCACGATGGGAATGATACTTAGCAATAGCCTCAGGGGAAGCTCGGCATGTGCGTGACCAATGATCCCTTGATCCATAACGATAACACATGTCCAGTTCAGTAAAAGCAGCCTGAACAGGAGCTTTGCCCTTGTTCTTAAAGTTTAGGGCCTTAGGGGTGAGTGGTGGACGTTGTTGGGTCATATTTCTTCCCTTAGGTGCGGCACTCTGTTGACCTTGGGCCCGTGGTTAGGCTTACCGCACGTTACCACGACCACGATGGTTCTTTCGTTGTCTATGGCTGCTAGAATTAGTCGCATGCGCTTCAGGCGCGGCGTTCGAGCTAGTGGGTCGAGCTTGATGATTCTTCATCAAAAGCTGGTTCTGCTTTTCAGCGAGAAGTAAAACAGAGATCAAATCCGAGAACTTGGTGAATTTCTATGCCCGATATTGTTGCTGCAGGACAATATTGGTGGCAGAAAAGGTCAAATAGGTATTTTTCAGGATATCTGATTCGATTAGTTCCACTTTGCAGAATTTCAACAAAGAACGGATTCTACAAACTTCAGAGTTGTATTCATTCACGGACTTAAAGTCTTGGAAGCGAAGATGCTACCAGTCGTGTCTTGTTTCAGGCAAGTATATGTCTTTCTGGTGATCGAAACGATTGGCCAGAACAAGCCAGAGGGTGCGTGGGTTCTCCTCAGCGAGATACTCAGTTTGCAGTGCATCATGGATGTGTCTTCAAATGAAGATCATTGCAGTAGCTTTCTGAGCTTCGTCAACAGGTTTGTCGGCGATAGGTGCCTCGATGGTGGCTTTAATGCCTTTTGCAGTGAGATGGAGCTTCACATCTTGAACCCACTTCAGATAGTTTCTTCCAGATACTTCTAGAGCGGAGAAATCGAGCTTGTTCAAGTTCGACATGTCCCTAAAACGGAGGAAGAAAATGTGATTAGTCATATGGTAAGCCATAGACATATATCGTAGAACATACAGGTTCGATAGACATGTAGTGGTTAATTTATGCATGAAAACTACGGGTTTCATGTGGTATGTTTTGAATGAAAACTACAGGTTCAATTTAGTTTTTATGAACAATTAGTTCATAATGAGAGGTTCTTGCAAGAAACACATAATGCAATATGCTGATTTAAGTATAGTGGATTTGAGTTTCTTTGGGAACTCAAGTGTGAGAGCTTTGTTACTACGAAAGTATGTGACGGTTCAAAGTATAAAAATAAATTATTGAATCGCTAATGTCCAAAAGTGATCTTCAGGTCAATAATTTTGGATTCATTATCAGATTAATGGACTGCAGGTTACTTTTAATTAATTCAATAAATTGGGCCATACTGGGTCGATTGTAGAAGCAAAATAATATTAAAATAATATTATTGGATTGAAAATATAGCCCCAAAATAATATTGGGCTTGGTGCCATGGGTTAAGTGGCACGGGTTTGGGTGCTTTAAGTATAAGGTAAGGCCCAAAAGATCTCGGGGGTGGGCTGCATGCCACATAGGTGAGGGAGAAGCCCCAGCCGCAGCTGGAGTTTGGGTTGAAGGGGAGGCACGGGACAAGGCCCAGTAAGTGCTAGCCTTGTGGGTGATGCACGAGGGAACAAAACCCAGCCCCATGGGCTGGTGTGTGGGTTTGAATGGGAGCCCAATCGCATAGGCTGGCTTCCTGTGCTGTGAGCCGTAAGGAAACAAGGCCCAATTGAGTGGACTGGCACCAGAAAGAGCAGGTATGCGGGCCTGGATGCGTGCGGGACAAGGACCCAGTAAGCAAGGCTTGCTGGGGGTTTGGTCTGGATCCATGAAGGCTGTGCGCTTCCTCAGTGATAGAACTAGGGTTGCAGGCCAATTTTAATCAAATGTGGGCCTAGATGCGTGCGGGACAAGGACCCAGCAAGCAAGGCTTGCCGTGGGTTTGGTCTGGATCCATGAAGGCTGTGGGCCTCTTCAGTGATAGAACTAGGGTTGCATGCCAATTCTAATCAATCAGGCCGAAGGCCTGGGGGTCCAAGTAGGTGCAGCAACACTTCCCCTTGCTGTATCTAAATATGCTTCTAATTTATTTTATATAATTTGACTCACAAATTCCACATAACAATTTAATTGTGCGATGCATGAAACAAATATATATATTGAAAAATATATGAACATATACAATATATATATATATATATATATATATCAGAAGGAAAATGTAAACATATGGGGGTTCATGCATCATAGGGAATGTTTTCATGCTTTGTGGACATTTGAAATATCTTCCTTTATTTTAAGCGTACCTGATTAGTAGAAAACGAATAAGCCTTTGAATGTGGTGGATGATAGCCTCCTCCTACAATGCGTCAATTCCTTAGCTTCTGACAAGAGCGTGTTGATAACATGTTGTAGGCCTATTTGATTGAACGATCTAGGGTTTATAGAGAGAGAAAGAGAGAGAGGGGTTCGGCAATATTGAGAGAGAAGAGAGATTGATTTAATTGTGAGGTGTGTTTGATTCACCCCATTATGCCTTTATTTATAGTAGTAGAAAGGGTAAAACCTTTCCCTTTAGGATTACAACATTTAATAGGTAATTTAATCCTAATAGGAATATATAATACTTTCCCAGATCCCCTAGGATTTACACAATCACATTCCTATTCTAAATATGACTGCAACATTTTTAAATTTATTTACTTTTTAAAACATATATCTCATCATTTATATAATGACACGAGGTTTGCCATCCTATATTCTTGTCTCACTAAAAAAATCTCTGATAATTAAGGAGACAATCTCCCTTCGAATGTGCCAAGCATGGAGGGATTAACTTACTCTCCAAGCCAATGCTTCTACACCCTAAGCGTAGCATGACCATTATAAATAGATGTCATAAGGTGAGGGTTATAAGGGTTACGAAGAAAGCGGAAGTTTCACTATTAAATTAATTGATAATATGAGAAATTAACTTAATATTTTATAAGCACATGAAAGGACTTCTTTTCCTCGACATGGGATTGATACTCTCAACACGCCCCTTAAGTGTGGGAGAGTTTTAAGCCTAGCAGTTGGATAACACAAATTGGGCGATGTAGAGCAATAAAGAAACTAGCACGTGGACAACACACATTGGATGATGAAGAGCAATAAAGAAAGTTGAGATTCTACTATAAAACCAATTGGTAATATAAGGAATAGTCCGGCTTCTTATAACCACATTCAAAGTCTCTCATTTTCCCGATGTGGAATTGATACTCTCAACAGGTTAAAGGCACCCAAGAAACAACCTCCTAGCTGAAAGTTTTAAGTGGAATTTCTCCCGCCCTTCACACAAATCGCTCCCTACAAGTTCAAGTCTAGCAAGGTGTAGGTGAGAGAACTATGTCGATTGGATTCATGAGCTAGAGCACAGGGTACGCAGGCAATCTAGCTGGGCTAGATGCAACCAAATCCTACAAGTGGTGGTGTTTGTGCTCACAAAGAAATAAGTCTTGTAAGAACAACATGGTGATCCACAATTCGTTACTTCCGCTAGATATAATCCTAGACAAATTCCCCTTCATATTATAATTTTCCAACTTCACCTAAACTAAGGGACACATGCCAAAATCACCTAAACTAAGGGACACATGACAACTGCATGTGGTCCAATATCCTGTGAATAAGGACATTGAATTTCCATCCATGCATTCCGGGTTTAAAACTCTCATTTTCTAAATTATTATTATAGTTTCGAATGCTCTCCTTTTTTTTGAATAATAATAATAAATTTGTTTTGTTAAAAAGAAAGATACATGACAGCTAAGCAAGAAGTCATATAATTAACATCTTCTAGGAGCCTCTCCTCAATGACTCATCCTAAAATATCAATACAAGAGAAAACAAGCACAATACTATTGAAATTGCATTTACTTCTGTACCGTAAAAGTCGTCATTTTTTCGTTACATTAAAAATAATCGAACATTGAACCTATCATAATTCTGACGTTCAGAATATGTACTAATCAGTAACTAAATACATCAGTCAGTAATTTGTAATTACGATATTACAAGGCCAATAATGGGCCTTGTAATATCATAATTACTAAACAGCTTCATCAATGATACAGCTTCTTCAGGGCCGGGACCGTGCAATGGCGGTTTGATTAGAGCGCTTAATCAACCACATCATCACTAAACAGCTTAAACTGGTTGGCATCAAGAACCAGTTTCCTTACAGAAGAGAATGTTCCCAAAAGTCCTGCACCTGTGAACACAATGATTATAGATATGTTCATCCAGTAAGTGAAGGTTGATTTTGCAGGCTTGTAGGTTTTGTTGTACAGAAGCATTGGGAGGATGAAATCTAAGGGGATGAATCCGACAGCTCCAACCACACCGCTTATGTCTCCGAAAAACGGAAGCATTGCTGCGAAAAATCCGCAGAGTGCCATGTACAGCGACCGAAGAATTATTCGGGGAATGAGATTCCTTTTTGAGAACATTCCTTGTTTGACATCTGCTGATTTCTGTTCCATGATCTCATAAGCAACTTGGGAATAAACCTGCATCGTATTAGAGAAGGGCTACCTCAATACAAATTTACATAGCCTAGGACATAAAAAATTTCAATTTTCTTATAAGTACAAGAGTAAGCTTACGAGGCCAATGGCGAGAAGCTGAAGGAGTACAAAGATCACAGTAAGTCCAAGAACCCAAGTTGGAGCCAGAGAAGGTCCCTCATCCGGCATTAGGCTATTGAGAATGTTTGAACTAGATTTGTTCCCAAACACCCAGTACCCGGACACTGCAGTCGAATAGAATGTAATGAAAATTACCGTGTAACACATCACGAGACCTTTCACCATTTTTCCAGTAGCTGGTGGCGCCAAGGTTGCCTGCATTGATCCATGGCATATGATAAATTTTACAAAGAAGCATATGTTCTTTTATGTCCACAATTTCGCACCAACACTAGATGGAAATTCATGATATTCGCACTAAAACTAGAAATTCACATGGTGTTTCCAAGCAGGCTACCAGATCATGCGACAGTCGTGCATACTAGCATTTGAAAGCTTGGAATTCTAAAACTGATAAAAACTTGCAAAGACTCAGTATTTACTTGTATTTCAGGTAGTATTCCATTTCCGAAAATAGCAGCAAATATGGAGATGGAAGTGAAGGCGCTGAAGAGCCTTGTTGAAGTCGAAGATTCTAAAGAATAGTCTCTTGCAGGGGGATTCTTAGAGGCACCTAGAGGAAAAAAGACATGTTTACCACACAATTAGAACTTTCAATTCTAGAATAGATAAACAAATTTCATGGTCGAATAAATCAATAGGTTACGTGGCCCCTTATTGACAAATAATCCGTCGTTACTGCCGGACAATAGAAAGCTAAAGAGGAATGAAGGTTGTTAATGACCAATGCAAGTTTTGGTACCGAGAAAAAATTTGTTGTTCGAACTCCTCCGGAAGAATCAAGTAATTTACTCTCTTTTTTTTTTCCTGGTGAACATAATGAAACTTTGAACTCGAGAAAAAGCACACTGCTGCATAAAAGATGGCTAGAAAGATACATGTGTAATTTCTTTGTATAAGTAATGCAGGGAAGTAAAATATAAATGAGGATGTTGAACGGATGTTGAAGGATGAAGTACCTGCATAAACACATGCACCGACCACCAGGAACGAGTATCCCAAGCTGAGAAGCAGCGAAACAAAGTTGATGTGCCTGAGGGAGTGGAAAGTTGGAAGCTGAGAGATGACTATCATTACCACGGTAACCATGGCTATGAAGTGGTACAATTTCAAAGATCCATTGGGAGAAAGCTCCGAGTACATAATCTTACAATAAAACAAGATGACAATAAGACAATGCAAGGTTAATAGAATCTAACTACTGCACTGCAATGCTGGAAAAGAGAAAAACGAATACATCTCCTACGTAGTAGAAAGCAGTTTCTGCATGCAAATCTTCATTGATCCATTTAACATTGTTTCCATAGAAAATACTAGTAGTAACTGATTTGCCTGCGCTGAACCAGCTCAAAATGCAAAAGTGATTAACAAAAAAGTGCTTTTCTGTTAGTCGTTTTTAATATTTTGTGTGCGGTTTGGATGTGAAACTGGGAGATTGAGATGAGGATTCGTATCCCTATTGGTTTGAAAGCCGGGACAATGGCAAATTTATGTATTATCTCTATCTGATCATTCTCCCCACGAACACAAAATGTGCTATTTGCTTGATCAAATTAAGTTTTATTGCAATTTTAATTTATTAACCTTGGGCCTCGTTTGATAGAGAAGATAAGCTTGAAAATGGCTATTCACTACATTAAAGACATTTTGAAGAGAGAAATGGATGAGAACTTCCATATTTTGTCCAAGTTGAAGATCTCTCGTCAAGAAAAGTTGTCCCTTTAATCCTACCATTTTATGGCGACTAGTAGCGATATTTTTTCTTCAAGAGTATCCTTCAACTTGGACAAAACACGGAAGTTTTGATTCATTTCTTGCCTTCAAAATGCAGCTAGGTGTGCATAGATAGTAGAGGAATGTGACTAATTGATTGCTGTGAAGCTAATTGCTTGTGGGATTGTGAATGTGTTTTCAGTAACTGTGGGTGAAGATTATGAAAATCTTGGTCACTGAGGAATTTACCAGACCTTAATCTCCTCTACGGCTATGGCTGCTCAACGAGAAAAGGTTGCAAGCATAGAGATAAAATGTTGGGAATTTAGAGATGACTAACTTATTACCTATAATTTCTACCAATTACAATTTGTGAAGAAACTGCCACAACTCTTTGCAAACCAAAAGCAGCTGAATTCCCTTTTGATTTTGTCTATCTGTTCATCTAGAGATGACTAACTTATTACCTGTAGTTTATCTATCTGTTCATATCATTGCTTTTTAAGACCACGAACACAAGTGCATGCCCTACTCATCAGTCATCATACAACCCACTAAACTTAAAAAAAACAGACCTACCCTTTAAGATAGGGAAATGATTTCGCCACACCATTTATTCTTTTTCTATGGACTGAGTTTATTTTTGTCCCTTAATTCTCTTTTGATTTTGTCAATCCAAAGTTGTGCAAAGAGAGAAAATGAGCGTGCAGATATCGCTTTCCTTATAGATAAACCAACACATTATTGCACGTGTTGATGTGAAGTGATGAACATGATGATGCAAAATATACCTTGAGGCATTCCCCAGAAAGCAAAATAGCTCCTATTCCAACCCCAGTGTTTATAGCCGTTTGAATGAATATGACGAAATAATACATCCATCCTGACCCTATAAGGAAAAAGCAAAAGCCAAAATCCCACATTTAATTAGTTTACCATCCAAAGATTCCATATATAGAATTGCTTATTCAGCAGAAGCATCACATGGCTCAAAAGTCAAAAGCAATGCTTAATCAAATGCAACTTGTTTAGCACTAATTACAAATTAAGAAAACCAGCTTTCTTTATTTAAATATGCAGACTGTCACGTGCACAGAAAAGTCAGAGCTCAAAGCATTCAATCCAAGCTTACGAAAACATTCCCAAATTACGGAACGATCCCAGCGATCCAAAAAAAAAAAAAAAAAAAAAAAAAAAAACCCGGTTTTTTTATGACCGCGGAAGCAAAGATTTTTCTTTTACCTAAGACGTCGGCGGCGAGCTCACGGAATCGGATGTGGCGGCGACCCTCCCTCTCACAGTGGTCCAGCACCATCGACATTAGGTAGTAAGAGTAGAAGGTCACCAGGCCCATGATGGTCAGGCAGAGGAACCCCGAGCCCCATCCCAACCCCCTGAACGCGTACGGCAGCGTCAGTATTGTGGGCCCCACTATCGCCGTCGTCAGATGGAACCCCGCGTGCCACCACTGCCCTGCATATTTTTAACATAATTAGAAGAAAAAAAACAAAATTAATTGATTGGAGGAAAATTGAGTAAACGGCGATGGGAAGGGCTGACGTGTGACCTTTGGATTGGAGGACGAAGACGGCTCCGGCGTCGGTTTCGCGGCGGGTCTCGAGGAAGGGTTCGGGGCTGGGAGGTTTCGCCATCTTTTGATTCGAGAACAGCCGAGAGAGGAGGAGGAGGAGGAGGAGGAGGAGATGCAGCAGTGGGTGTGCAGGTTAAGGGATGATTTAATGGGGGAAGGAGGCGGGCGTACGTTAGTGAAGTTGTTTGGAAGTAGCTGATTCCAGGTGTGTACTAAGCTAAAGTGCGCGGGGGAGAGCATTTGCCGCCCGAGGGAAACATCGACGTTCTTCGTTTGATCCCTGCAATGAGGTCGTTTCTTTTAACTTATTCAGTTATATTCTCAAACTGGAACTTCTCACCCTGAATTTACATAATTGCCCCTTCCCGCTGGTTGTTGTGAGGGTTTTTTTAATCCTTTCACCTAGCTTACGGTGGTGTCTAGGAACAAATCTAACATATCATAATTTCTCCAAAAGGTTGGAGTGTCGCACATGTCACTTTCACATTGTTTTGTTCTCCTTTTGCGGAAAGTTTGGTCAATTGTGGCGTGAAAAAGTGGTGGAGTTGGTAATGATGGTGTTTTCATCATTAGGTTGTTATTTATTTGCAAACACTTACATGTTATCGAGTTATATAACTAACGCGTGGTGCTTTCAGTATTTAAACTGTAATATACTTATGTGAGATGTAACAATCTTCTTTAACTATAAGACGATGTTTAATTGATTTTATGCACTACATGTCATGTGATCAATACAACATGTTTCAAAATTGTAATGCTTCCGATGACATGCAAGAATTCTCTAATTTGTAGGACGTTGTTTTGAATTGATTCTATGAATTCGTTTGGAGTAAAGAAAAAAGATGCATGTCTTGAATTTCAATCATTCAAATATTTCATTCATAATTTGCAAACTCTACGGTATAAAAAAGTCAAATTAGGCCATCAAAGTGACGGGCAATAAACGACTACAACACATCAATTGGCGGAGGAAGATGCGGCAACAACACTTTTGTTATGTTCCCATACCACCTTCTTGTATGCTTCCATTGCTTCAGCTGCCTTCATTTCCATACCTTTTTCTCTTCTTCCTTCATTTCCTATATAACCCAACAAGTGAAAGAAAAACTAGGATCAGTTTAATTAATTTAGGGTCAAGAAAATGTTACCAAACGCGTCTTTCGAACCCAAATTCAATCTCGTACCTTCCATTTCAATGAAATCATTGCAGTGATGGTGGTGCTGTTCTCCTCCAACAGAGCCTTTCTTGCTTCCTTGCAGCATTATTCAATAGGACACCGAAATCAGTTTTTAGTCTCTTTTACAGCAGACATCCTACCATGAAACCGGAAATATTCACTCCCTACTCTATCACTCTCATAACGTGACCAACATTTTGCCCTTTAAAGGGTTTCATGTATAAGACATTACAGGACTAGTGAGGAACTTTACCTGAACAAGAGGTAAGAGGATGCAGGCTTCTTAGGCTTGTTAGCGTCAGCATTTTCTCTTCTCTTCCTTCTTCTTCTTCTGCTCCTCCTTCGTTCTCTGTTAATTCGTAGAATCCAATCAATAATCAACTTATCATACAAAAGAAATGAAATTAGTAAAAACAATGGAGATCACAACTTGGTTAGCAAACCTTGATTATGTTTTGAGTCTTCTCCTTCTTCTTAAGCAGCTGCAAGGCTTCATGCTTTTGCAGTTTCATCAGCTCTTCCCCTTCCTTTTTGAGATTGGAAGCTTCCTCTTCCTTCATCTCCTTGTAAGCCTCCATCTCTTGTATATACTTCTCCTTGTTCTTCCTAGTCATCTCTTCATACGGCAACTTTTGTTCCTCTATCATGTTTTTCCATTCTTCACCCGTGATCTTTGCAATCTACGAAATAGTCCCAAAATTGACAAGTTAAAAGAGATCAGAATAACTAAATACAGATAAAGATTATTCATGTGGGGATGGTGATTTTCAATTACCTCAGTGACAGTTTTGTTCTCTGCAGCCAGAGCCGGTCGCCTGTCGTTTGTGAACAGAAAAAAAGCCGACATTGGGTGCTTGGGTTTCAATGGATCCTTTTCCTTCTTGGATTTCTTGTTCTCCTTTTTGGCTTCTTGCTTGAACTGCATATATTGTTCAAGCAACTCCATAGCCATCTTCTGCTTGTGCTCCTCCTCCAAGGGATGTATTGCTTCAACCTCACGCTTTTCTTTCGCAGTCACTTACAGATAAGCTTCTTTTTCAACCTGGTACCTCTCTTCATAAGGCATCTTCTCTTCGGGGCTGACGTTCTTCCACTTGGCCCCCAAAATGTTTGAGACTTCCTTAAAATCTGCCTCAGGGTTCTCCTTCTTGATCTGCATCAAAAA
The DNA here is from genome assembly GCF_041283825.1 of Pyrus communis. Taxonomy (NCBI): domain Eukaryota; kingdom Viridiplantae; phylum Streptophyta; class Magnoliopsida; order Rosales; family Rosaceae; genus Pyrus; species Pyrus communis. Next base: position 9,541,372 of record NC_142578.1, read on the forward strand.
CCACAAGCGGATTTGGAAATTGTTTCGCATTTAAATCGCCGAACAATCATAGTGTTCTAATCTCTAATTTACGTCAGCCTACTGATCTTTGCACCATAGGATATAAGGAGGAGCTGGCCTTTTCTTCTCAGTGCACCCCTCCTTTTTCTTGTCTTCAACTGGTTGAGCAATTGGGAATGCCTGATGAAAAATAAGTAACCATTATGTCAACTCCATTTCAAGATCATCGAATCGATTAGATCAAACACCTAATAACCACACATCAAGAACCCTAACCACGTTTTCTCCCAATTTCCCAGTAATCAAACATGATAGAAACCCCAAATCAAGATTCCCCTAGCCAACTTTCATCTGAACCCTAAAACCTAATCAAGAATCATCAACTTAATGTACAAACAATCAGCCAGATCCCAATGCAACAAAACAAATTCCAGGAAAGGGGATCGAGAAAAGAAACCCTAGGAGAACATAAGTCAAGAACCCCCATGAAATTTTTTCCAATTTTTCACAATTAATATATAATCAAACAAATTTGCAACAACAATAATAACCAAATCTTATCCCACTAAATGGGTCGGCTGTATGAATCACTTAGCCAAATTTCTGATCCACAATACATTTTCTCAGCAACCAAACACAGGATTATACAACAGAAGAAGAAATAAAGACATAAATGAAGAAAAGAAAGGGGATCGAGAAAACAAACCATGGTTGGTTTAAACTCCTTGAGCTTCTGTAGCTGCTTCAACTCCATCTGAAGCTTGTCATGCTTTCGGCCCTTCGTTTCGAGCTCTTCCTCCTTGATCTTCAAGATCTCGTCCTTCTCCTTCAGGAGCTCTTCGGTTTTCTCCATTTCCAGCCTCATCGCCTGAAGCTTCTCTTGCATTTCTTCGAGTTCCTTCTCGAATGACGAAGGTTGGGTCTGCGTCTGCTTGGCCTGCTTTTTGAAAGCTGCAGCTTTCACCGACTTCTTGGGGGAGGTGCGAGGCTGAGAGAGGCTATCGTGGTTCTCCTTCGCTGGGTTGGAGTCCGATGGTATTTGGATCGGGCTCGGTGTGGCGTCCGAGACCTTTCCGGCGACGATATTGGCTTCGTTTCCAGATGGTTTTTTGTCCTTCAGTGCTCTTCAGCTGGCTCTTGGCTTCCTATTGGGCATTTCGGCAATTGCAGTGTCAAGCATGGCAGAGAGAGAAAGAGAGTGGAGGTTGGTGGGAGGGGTTGTTTGCGGGGAGGGAAGGGTTGTTTATACGGAGGGGCATCCCAACGGTAAGATTTTCAAATTCAAATTAATTTTCTTGATTGAATAGTTGTTTGACTTCCGGTAGTTAGCCTTTTGACCATTGGTAGATGGCGGGTACAAGTTCTTACCATTTTTTTGTTAAAGAAATAAAGAATTTCATTGATCGACACAAACACATACAATTAACGTTACATCAAGGTGTCAGATGAATATAATTTTTTAATAACAAATATTTTGATCTGGAGATAAATCTACACAATTTCACGAATAAAGAAAACTTTTACACGACTACCACAACATAACAAGAACCATAAGCCTAGTGTAGGTCTACCACAAAGACGGCAGATGTAATAGACCTAGCACTGGAGCCACCAACCACAACACAATAAGAACCATAAGTCACCGATGTAAATTCACCACAAAAACGGCAGACATAATAGACCTATCACTAGAGCCACAAAAGCCATTGCAAGAACGAAGCCACAAATGACTCGTCAAAGTGCTAAAACGTAGCCTGCTAAGCACATCAAAACAATAGAAAATGAAAAACTACCTAATCCAAGAATGGAACCATCAACCAACAAGTCTTCATGGTCTAGAGAGATTTATAGCAGCCATGTGAGGAGGAACCAACGTAGATCAGGCCAAGTAAGGCAGCTTAGTCACAGTCGGCCAACTAGCACACAATTACTATGGAAAACGAGTAGTAGGAGGTGGATCTGACCCACAACAACCATAATCCTAACCCAAATCACAAATAATGACCAAAATCAAAGTGCATATCCCGGATTTAGGAAGAAACTTGAAAGTCCTAGGATGGGTACTAACTTAACTAGAAATATAAATAAATTTCAACTTAAAACTAGTTCAAATTATGATCTATGTTAATCAGTTATGCAGCTCTAATCCTACACAAAATATCCAGCATAAATATAAAGAGTACACACATGATGTAGGATTTTACGAGGCAAAACCCACCACTGGGAAAATCCTCGGGCTACCAAGCCAGGAAGCACTAAGAAAGAAGGAATACATAAAGACTTACAAAAAACTCATCAACCAGATACACATACCAGTTGGCAGCTTTGTATTCGCGCTTTGCTACTCGATCTTTCTTTAGTCTTCGAGTTGAAGTGGCACGATACTAACACGATCGTCAATCACCTTTTCCTCGAACTTTGCAAGATACTAACTCGATCATGCAGAATGTTTATATGATGAAGTGTTTGGTTGAAAAATCAATCAATTACGAAAATCACAAGGCACATTTTCATAATTGACATTCAATAAAAAACCAAATGAAAATCAGCATGAAAATAATATTTTCTCTTTAAAAACACATGCTATTGAAACCACAAGATGGCAACCACTGAAAAATTAATTTGAGATTAATGCACTGAAAATAATGTTTTTTTTTCTTTTCAAAACTCAACGTTGCTGTCAATCTCTAATCCAAGAAAAACATGCATATGCGGCTTAAACCAAAACTAATTTCAAACTTTCCTTATAACCCTCAAGGCACGGGAACCAATTTGGAACTGATAAGATTTCATAACTAATAATAGGTTTTAGTTAAATGACAATCCTTTTAAAACCACAATTCCTAGATACACACGGCAACAACTTTTCTTTTTAAAACAATGTCAACCATGCAAACATTTAGTTGGATAACTCTCATCAATATGCAATCAGATAAGTCTTTTAAAAATACAATCAAATTATCTTGAAAGTAGTTTTAATAAAAGACCTATCTCAAATACAATATCATGAGATATAGATGAATGTAATTGGATGCATGCATGCAAACATACCTGAATGTGTATCTTGTTCACGTAACATCTTCTCATCAAAAGAGTAAGAGACCTCCCTAGACTTAAACAATTACAATTGAGAATATATAACAAGTCTAAGCTATTACAGACTCATGCATTTTGTCAAGAATTTCCAATATTGCACTAACAAAACTCCAACAAAAGTCGGAGGTATTATTTTATGAAATCTTGTTCAGTGAACTTATTTTCTAGGCAATCCAATTACCCAGATTGCCCAAATATGGATATACTGTTTGAGAAGGCAATTAAAAATTTACTCATTTCTAGAATATGACGAAAAATAGATTGTATATGGTTTGTTTTATAAGAAAGTATATTACTATCATCATGTGATTGCCTACTCTTTGGAAAATTTAATTGCAAGTTCCTGAGGTTAATTGTGAGATTGGGTATTCGGAATAGCAATGTTGTATAAATAAGTCACTTATCCAAAGAATTTTTGTAAGGTAAAAGATGCTTATTGGGGTCAAGGGATTTTAATAGTTCTCTTTACAGATTATTTGTGGTAGATATACTGTATTGTTATAGTTTAAGAAGAACTAAAATGTGTTAGATCATTTGGTTCTTGATAGTTGAATTTAAGTTTTCATTTCTTTTCCCAGTTATGCAATGCTTTCAACGAAAAAAAGAAAGATCATTATAATACTATTTCTGTTTTGTGTATCTCATTTGTGACTGCATTTTCCATTGCAGATCATTATCAAAGCAATTTATATAAGCTACAAAGTGCTTTTGCTGAAATTGAAAAAAAAAAAGTTAGCCAACTTACTAAGTAGTGTTAAGTTTACAATTTATAAATTTTTATTAATCGTATTGATAATTATTGCTTTAAATAAAAAAAAAGAATTATTACAATGTTGTTGTTTTGTATGACTTATTTATACTATGTTATCTATTGCAGATTATTCGCACAACAATTTATATAAGCTACACAGTGCTTTTGCTCAAATTGGAAAAAAAAAAAAAAAAAAAGGGTAAGTGACTGACAAGTAGTGTAAACTTTAGAATTTACAAAGTTTTGTTAATCATGTTGATAACTGTTTGTACATGTATATAAATATGTAATTGTATCACCTTTTAAAAATTTATGTATATCAAATATCATCATGTGTTAAAGTTGTATTTGTATTTATGTCTTTTATACTGTGATTAAGTCGATTCTTCATTTTTTACAATGCGATGTGATATATCTTTCTCTAAAATGTGTATTCATTGGTCGTAATTGAAGTTATGGTGTGAAAAAAAATGGAAAAGTAAAGAGCCGGTCGAAAATGAGACTAAAAATGTACAATCAATAATAGTGATTAATATATTTATATGAGTGCTTATTAAGCTTGGTTAACCGAGCGCTTTCTTTTGTTAGGACTTACTTTGGTAGTTTTATGTTAATTTTATTCTTTTTAATGGTTGGCTAAGTAAGATCACGAAGCGGACCTACTTTCTTTCAACTATTTTTTACTGTATTGTTGCTGCTCTACAGATCTAATTCACTTAATATTTTTTAATTAGTTATGCGTGTGCTGAGTCAAAATTGTTTATACAGATTTAGTGTTGCCTTGAATACAAATTATATGTGACTAAGGCTGATTTTTTTTTAATATTTTTTTGGCAGCCTTTGAAAAATCTTGGTTAGTTGGGAATTCAAGCTATTTATTCTTGATTTCCAAGGCACTCAATCCTCAAAGTAAACAATAAAATTCCTGCTATTATTTGTCAAGAGTTTAGATATACGTTTTTAGTTTTTTATGGTTCAAATCAAATATGGCTTAACCGTTTGCATTTTGTCACATTAAAATGAAAATTTTCGTTTGGTTCTGTCGTTGGTTTTAGGGTGATGACTGTTGTTTTTGTATATATCATCAGTTTTTATTGATTTTGTTTTTATTATTATTATTTTTTTAATCTGTTTTGTAGTTGTTTCTTTTCAAGTACGTGTGCACTTTTGTTTCCATCATGTCTAAAAAATGTGCAAACATTGAAACAAATAACGCTGTGAAACGAAACAAAATTGTTGTAGACAATGAATATAATGCATTGTTTGATCATAACAACCCGCGAAAAAGATCATGCAGAAAAAGTTAAGTGCATAATTGTGGAGATGTTATGTCTTTGAATGGTGCATTTACATCTCAAAATTTATTGGTTGAATATCAGTGTTCCTCCGGTGCATCTTCTGTTAACCAATGTGTTATTACGCCTGTGAGCAATGTTGAAGCATTAGATACCAGCCCGTTTAAAAATGAAATATCTGTTTGTGATTGAAAAGGCAAAAACATTATTGGTTTCTCGACTGGCGTTGAAAACTCTGTTGAAAAAAGCTTAGGTGCTAACAATTATAATTTCATGAGTAAAGGTCAAGCCTTTTTCCAAGCAACCAGAAAGGGTGAGTTTTACAATTTGTATAATGATTGTTTCGTTTAGGTTCGATCTTTACCATTTAGCTACTTGCATGTAGTGATTAATTTTTTCTTTCTTTTTGTGTGTTGTCTTTTTAGGGATTATGAAACATTATATGGATTTGGGTGATAAAAATTACAAATGTGTATACTGTGGTGCATTCTTTTGGTTAAAAGAGTCTCTTAAACACACCTGGGAAAAAAATCAACCCATTTTCACTCTATGTTGTCAACAAGGAAAGATTAAATTTTCGACTCCAAAGCCGACACCTGTTTTTTTAGATTCCTTGCTTGATCCAAATGGAGGTAAAAAAAAAGTTTATTATTTCGAGAAAATATTAGAGCTTACAACTCGATGTTTTCATTTACTTCAATGGGAGCAAAAGTTGATAATTCAATTAATGATAGATCAAGTCCTTATATTTTTGAAATTAGTGGCTAAGTTTGTCATTTGATGGGGTCTCTTTTGCCTGTTGATAATGAGTCACCAAAATTTGCTCAATTATATGTTTATGATACGTATAATGAAACACAAAATCATCTAAGGGCTGTTAATTGTGATAGAACAAATGAAAAACTTGATTCAACAATTGTTGAAAACTTGATTAAGATGTTTGATGAGTCAAATGAGCTGGTAAAACTTTTTCGAACAGCGAGAGACAAATTTGAAAATGATGGTTTGGTCAACTTCAAAATGACGTTGTTGGGTAGACAACCAAATGATAGCAAGCAATACGATCAACCAACAAGTGAGGAAATAGGTGGATTAATAGTTGGTGATATAGGTTTGTCAGACTCTAATAGAGATATTATTATAGATTGCAAGAGTGAAGGATTAAAACGTGTTACAAAATTGAATCCAAAATTTATGGCTCTTCAGTATCCTATTCTTTTTCCATATGGTGAAGATGGTTACAGACCGGATTTAAAATGGAATGAAAATTATAACGATCCAAAAATAAAAAGACAAAGAATACCTATGAGAGCTTATATAGCTTATCAGATTCAAGAAAGAGATTCATACTTAACTACTTTGTTAAAAGGAGGTAGACTTTTTTAACAGTATTTAGTAGATTCTTATGCAACGCTTGAAGAAGATAGATTGGATTACATAAGACAAAATCAAAAAAATTTAAGAAGTGAGATTTACAAAGGAATTTATGACGCTATGTCAAGAGGTGACAATGATGCAAATACTTTGGGACAAAAAATTGTTTTGCCAGCTTCGTATACAGGAAGTCCTAGATATATGATTAATAATTATCAAGATGTTATGGCTATTTGTAGAGAACATGGACATCCTAATTTGTTTATAACATTTACCTGTAATGTGAAATGGCAAGAAATTATAAGAGAATTTGAAAAAAAGTTGGGCTACAAACCTGAGGACATACCTGATATAATTTCTAGAATATTTAAAATGAAACTTGATGATATGCTCAATTTTATCAAATCTGGAGAGCCTTTTGGTCAAGTTGAAGCAAGTAAGTTCTAAAAACTTATGACTTTGCTTATCTCGGTTTGGTTTTTTTTTTTTTTTTTTTTTTTCTTTTTTTTTCCTTCAAGAAGCTAACCTTTTTTTTTCGTCAGTTTTTGTTTGTTTCAATTGATTTTCCAAACAGATGTTTGTACAATTGAATTTCAAAAAAGAGGTTTGCCTCATTCTCATATGTTAATATGGTTGAAATCAAATTTCAAATGCTATGTGCCATCTGATATAGATTCAATTATTTGTGCAGAATTACGTGACAAATTTGTTAACCCTCAACTTTATAAGATTGTTAATCAATTTATGATTCATGGTCCATGTGGGCATGTTAATAAAAATTCTCCTTGCATGCGGGAAAATAAGTTCTCCAAAAACTTTCCTAAGCCTTATAAAAATGAAACAATTTTTGAACAAAATGGTTTTCCAATTTATAGGCGTCGGGATGATGATACAAAGTTTGTTATAAAAAATGGAATCAAAATTGATAACAGTTTTGTAGTTCCTTATAATCCTGAACTACTTTTGAGATATAATGTTCATATAAATGTTGAATCCTGTTGTCAATCTATGCTTATAAAATATTTGTTTAAATATGTAAATAAAGGTTCAGATAGAGCACCACTAGCTCTCCAACAAGATCCAAATGATGAAATATTAACATATCTAAATTGTAGATATATATCACCTTATGAAGCCGTTTGAAGATTATTTCAATATTCTATACAATTCATGGAACCTTTTGTCGAGCGATTACCAGTGCATTTACCATTAGAACAGAACATTGTTTTCAATGGTGATCAATCTCTCCAATCAATTATCAAACAAAACGCTTCTAACCATACAATGTTAACAAGTTGGTTTGAAACTAACAAAATTTATAGTGAAGCACGTTCACTTACTTATGCACAATTTCCTTCAAAATTCTTATATGACACACGAGAAAAAATGTGGAAACCTAGAAAACAAAAAGGTTCAATAGGTAGAATAGCATGTGCATCCTGCGTCTGGTGAATTGTATTATCTACGAATGCTTTTAAACTTGAAAAAAGGTGCATTAAACTTCAATGATCTCAAAACTGTTAATGGTATTGTACATCCTTCATATCATATTGCATGTCAATCATTGAGATTGTTAGGAGATGATAAAGAATGGATTGAGGCTTTGTCAAGTGCTATAAATGTAGAGCATCATCTCCTCAATTGAGGCAATTATTTGTTACAATCATTGTATATTGTGATGTGGTAGATCCTGAAACTCTTTTTGATACTCATTGGCAAAACATGTATGATGACATTTTGTACAGCTTGCGCAAAAGTTTTGCAATTCCTGATATGATCATACCGCAAGATGAATTAAAAAATTCTGTGTTGTTTGAATTAGAATTGCTTTTTAACAATGCATCAAGTTCTTTAGCCAAGTATCATTTACCAATGCCTGATACAAGAAAAATGTTAGAAATAAAAAATAAGCTTCTAAGAGAAGAATTAAACTATGATTCCGAAGAATTGTCAAAAAAAACATGCAAATTTAAAATTGCAACTTAATCAAGGTCAAAAACTTATCTACAATTGTGTCATAGATGCTGTGGAAAGAAAAAAAGGTGGTTTGTTTTTTGTTTATGGTCATGGAGGCACTGGAAAAACTTTTTTATGGGAAGTTATCATAAGTAAGCTTAGATCTAAGAAAAAAATTGTTTTAGCTGTGGCATCATCAGGAATAGCTTCGTTGTTATTCCCAGGTGGTAGAACAACACATTCCAGATTTAAAATTCTATTGGTTGTTACTGATTCTTCAATTTGTGCAATAAAAAAGAAAACTCATCTTGCAACATTAGTTGATAAAACAGATTTGATTATATGGGATGAAGCACCGATGAATCACAAACATTGTTTTGAAGCATTAGATAAATCATTTTGTGATATTATGTCCCATTTAAATGATTCACAAGGCAATACTCCATTTGGTGGTAAAACTCTTTTATTAGGTGGTGATTTTCAACAAATATTATCTGGTATACCTGAAGGAAGCAAAGAGGCCATAATAAATGCTTCCTTAAATAGTTCTTATTTATGGTCACGTTTTAAAATATTTTATTTAAAAGAAAACATGAGATTATAAAAAAAAAAAAGGGTTAGACATTGATGAAAAGAGAAGAATAAATGATTTTGCAAATTGGATTTTACAAATAGGTGATGGAAAAATCGGTGAAAACAATTCAAATGATAAAAATACATATCTGATTGAAATACCTAAAGATTTAATAGTTGATTCTTCTGACAACCCAATTTTATCAATTTTTCTTGCAACTTATCCCAATTTTGAATATTCTTATCAAGATTTTGCCTACTTGAGAGAACGTGCTATTATAACACCTCGAAACACAACTGTTACAGATATAAACAATTATATAACTCATTTGTTACCTGGAGATGAACATGTGTTTCTAAGCTATGATTCTTTGTGTTCTTCAAATGGAAATAATGAAAATTTAGAAATATTGTATCCTGTTGAATTTTTGAATAAACTCAATTTCAATGGTTTACCTACACATAACCTAATTTTGAAAATAGGAATGCCAATTATGTTGTTGATAAATTTAAATCAGTCTTTGGGTTTATGTAATGGAACTAGATTAGTAATTACTCAATTATTCAACCAAATTATTGAAGCTAAAATACTTGCTGGAAACAATATTGGTCACAAAGTATTCATTCCGAGAATCACCTTGACAGCAACAGAAAATAAGTGGCCTTTTATTTTTAAAGGACGTCAATTTCCTGTTAGACCATATTTTGCAATGACCATCAACAAAAGTCAAGGGCAATCTTTGAAACAAGTTGGTTTATATCTTCCTAAACCTGTTTTTACCCATGGTCAATTATATGTAGCATTATCTAGAGTTACATCAAAAGAAGGTTTGAAGATTTTGATTTCAGATGGAGACAATAATGTAAACAATTATACTGCAAACATAGTGTTTAAAGATGTATTGCAAAATTTATAAGCAGACTATTTATTTTACTAACCTATGTCTAAACGTTTACATTTTTTATTCAATGTGATTAAAATAGTAGTATAATAATGTTGGTACCATACTTAACTGCTTTGGCCAAAATTTTCTTATATCTAATTACAAATGCCGTTTCAGTTTGCAATTTTGATTATGATAAAATGCTTTGACAAAAAAACTGCGTGTTTTTTACTAAATTCTACCTTATTTTCCCACTTTTGTCCATTCACATTTTACAATTTTTTTCACTTATCATTCACTTTCTTACATTCTTTTCTTTCTTTTGCAGACGTCGTATGAACACTTAAAGAAGACATATCACCTTTGCACTCTCCAAAACAATTGAGGTTGAGATTAAACAAGTGAAATATTGGTTTAAAAAGTTATGCTACAATGTTACTTTCCTTTCTTCTAAAATCAATCTCAAACCATATTTACCTATTCTTTCCTTCTTTTTCACTTTTGCATGTTTTGTCTACATTTGGTTAATAGCATGTTACACGTATGCTTTAATGCAACAATTTAATGGTATGTTTTCTTAACTCTCTTTTCTTGGTTGTCTTGCATTTAAATTCAATGTTTACTAACCCTTCTCTTCAGGGGAATTGGCTGCTACCAATATATATACAAACTATCTTCTTTTTATCTGCTCTGAATACATGCCTAATTCCTTATTTGTCCACTAATGAGTTAAATTGGACATGTGTAAGAGTATCTTCGATGGGAACATCTAGATTTATACTTTTGCATGTCCAACTCAAACCTCTCATTGAACAACCAGAAAATTAGCCATGTGTTTACAACAGGTCAAAATAAGAAAGCCTATGTATATAAATTGGTAGCAACCCATTCCTCTGAAGAGAAAAGATGGAAATGATGATTATTTCTCCAAATCATTGAGGCTGAAATAACTCAGCAAACTATATCTTTGTATTACACAGAGACACCAAACTAACTATATCTGATCCATCTTTTTACACGATTTCAATCAACCTGTTTAATTGAATTCTATCCTTTACACCAAAATATGTAAACAATGATATCAAATTTTGAAACCAAATAATGACATTACTATGCTTCCAATTTGATTCGCTCATGCAAACTATTAACTTCTTTTGCAATTACTTTTATTTCAACATATTCCACTTTTTTACAATCCTCCAATACTTTTCCTTGCATCACCAATCAGTCATAGGTCAATATATCCAATATGTTCTCTCAATCACACTCTTCCACATTAATTCAGTTATACATAACTATTTACATAATTTCTAATTATAAAACATTACACTCCAAAAAAATGTTGGTTCAAATATCATTTGGATATATGTTCTCAGCTTTTTAACACATTTTCAATGGTGGCCTTCCAAATGTTACAATTGAAGTCATCGAATTTGATTACTCTCCTCCCTCAATCATCCTCATTTTGTCGTAAGTCACTCACAATTACTCAATCGTTTTAATCCATATCAAATACAATTTCTACTTTTTAACATATTTTTCTAATATTTGGACATTGCTTGGTTTGGTTTATCAAATGGTGCATAAAATTTCATATGTGCGGACTTCTTTGGTTTGAAACCCTTAGGTGGCTACAAGTTTTTGCTGTTTTCGATTTCATTGAAATTCATTTTTTTTCCTCGCGTGATTTAGCGTTTTCTGGTAAGTTTTACATATTTTTCAGTGTGCCTAATTTACTTTCTTTTTTGTGATTTTCAATTTGCAGGTAGATTTTGTGTTTGAATTTTTTTTTTTTTTATGTGATTTTGCGGGTTTTAGAGCCTTGAATTATGCATCCTAAACTGATACTACATATTGAATTGTTTACATTACACTAAATATTTCGTTTTTTAATATCAGGTTTGGGTGCCCCGCTCAATGTAGCAACACAAAAAATTATCCTCAGTCGCTATTTATTCGCCTCGTTGTAAGTTTATTGATCCCAAATTCTTTAGTCTAATAAATTGCATCTATCTTCTTTTATGTATTTATACTGATACGTGCATGATCAAGGTCACTAAAGTTGCAAGAATTTCTGGGGCACCACTTAGTATGGGGGTGGAGTCAGTCGACTTGAATCCCAAGAGGTTTGACAAAGGTATTTATAAATTTTTTTTTTCAGTTTTGTTATTGTGTTGTTCGGTTGCTCTTAATCTTGACAATGAATTTGGTTTTGTAATGATATGTGAATTCTTGAGATTTTTCAAATTGATTAGATCATGCCTTTTACTTTTGTTTCGATACGCCAAAAAATTAAAAATTTCGGAATTAACAAGTGTAGAATTTGGCTGTGTAAATCCATAATATTTTATACTTTCACCAGGTTAACACTTTGGTAATGAATACAGTGCATTCTTTAATAAGATTTGTTATCATCCCTTCATTGTTAATATCCTTTTAGTATCTTGCACATAGAAGCAAAGTGAAAAGTTTCGACTGTGGATTCCAAGAGCATTTTGAAAGTAGTATACTTTTCCATATGTGGTTTTTCTCTGATCGTGTTCTAACTGATCATTGCAGTTGAAATATTTGACGGCTACGTTACTAACAAAGCAAAGACTGAGCCATGGTGAGACACAAGCTTTCGGCACACCCTGCAGATTGGTGGTAGGATTTGAAAATTAATATGGTATTCCTATATTTTTGTTTCTTTTTCATTTCAGTTATTATCCTAGCTGATTTCAGTAGAGTTTGATTGCTGGTTGGAGCTATAAGCTCTTTGTCCTGTTTTACCAATTAAAATTTGGGGCTTTTTAGACATGTTCCAAACCATGGTTTAACCAAAGATTAGAGATAGTCTCGAGATATTTTTAACTGAAGTGATGCACTTTTGAGCTTTAAGTAGATGTTCCAAGTCATTGTCTAATTTAAGCATACATGCTTAGCGTCATCCAATATAACTTATTCAAGGATTAAAATGTTCTGATTTGGTGTAGGTAGTCTTGGTTTAGCAAATTGGCAACGAGATTGCACTCCTCACTACGTTGTAAGTTCGGCTGACTCATTCTATAAGAATCGTTTCAATTTATGTTTACAGTTTCCATTTAGTGTAATCCCTCTGCTCAATTTCTTTTCAAAATTGATTTCTATTCCAATTTCACAATGTTTATATTTTTCACCATGTTGGAAGTTTTAGGGTCTATGATTTTCATTTTTAGTGATGAATGTCCATTTATAGCTATTATTTTTTTAATTTAGATCCTTCAAGTTCGAAGCATTGGTGATGGAAATAAATTTGTTGCAATGAATTACAACTCATAAACAAATGTTTCCTGATGTGGTAAAATGGTTTTACCAAGTCTTCTTCCTTATAGGTAATAGATCATCTATTATATATAATATGGACTGAATTTGTTTCCTTCATAAACAATTTCTGAAATTCTTTTTCTATTTCTCTCATAATTTCAGTCAACGATGCTAAGCAAAACGAAAACAAACCCATCAGATTAAGGAAGTCCAATCCTACTTATTGTTCCTTATTCTAGATAGTGTTGTAAGTATATTTTCCACATGTATGTAAATAGTATGGCATATCATATATACATTTAAAACTTTTTACATGTTTTGTACAATTTGAAAACCCGCAGCATCACGCGGGCACTCTTGCTAGTTACAACTAAAACACAAGTTTTTGCATGACATTGCAATGTTTTATAAATATTGTATTAAGTAGCTATTTGACCCAAATTAGAGGGTGCAAAATGTAATTTACTCTAATTTTAGTTTTATGGTAAAATTCTCTGAATGACAAAAAATGTCAATTCAAATTATTGATTAGAAGAATTTTTGTAGCATGCGGCGTCAAATTCACAATCCAATACTTTTATATGCAACTATCAAATAGAAAAGATTACATTGCAATGTATTAGTTTTAATTTTAAAGTAAAATTCTATGAACGACAGACTGTTAATCTAAACTGCTGATTAAAAAGATGTTGGTAGCGATGTCTAATTCACAGTCCGCTAGTATAATATTCCACTACCTCACAAAATACATGACACTTCAATGTCGCATACAAATGAATTTAGATTATTGTGGCAATAGTCTCTGAATAGTTACAAAATAATCGGTATTGAACCATGTTTGTAATTGTTCCCATGAGGAATGTATTTGGATAATATGCAAGCTTTGCATAAAAAATTGTATGATCTTTCATATTTGCTGCAGATAAAGTACCATATGACTTGTTTTAGGGAAATAACAATGAAATTAAATTAGAAGAAGGAAAAAAAAAAACAGGTTTCTGAAACAAGATTATAAAGTTACAAGTTCATAGAATATAATAATGACCTAGGTTGCAGCTCTGCTTGATGGAGGGGAGGGCAATGCCGTGAGAGTCGAATTCTTGTTGGGTGTTCAGGTAACTGCTCTCTTTTGCTACATCTTTAAGCCCCCACACAGTAGATGATGATCTTTTTGCAGTGTTCTTTTCTTTGTAACTACAGATGAGGATCTAAATGACAGGTCAGTGGACAGTAGACACTGGTAAAGATGCAGTCGTGGCAAAGATGAACCGGTTCATCCGGAGAAGAATGAAGACTTGTGGTATACACAAGGCAGAAAAGGAATTTACGATTCATCCGAAACTTCTGCAAAAAACTTTACCAGGATCCATTATATGCTCTCTCATGATCTAGAAGGGAAAATAAGAATTCCAGCAGCGAAGTAGGCTGATTTTCTTAGCCATTTACTATCATCTCCATTAATATATCATTCCAAGATTCTATAGGTCCTGGTAAGCACCAATGCAAACATTCAGTCTGAAGCTTCGCATTTTTGCCTTGTTCAAATGGATGATACTGTCTATATGGACCTGGATGTCCATCAGGCCTCAACAAAGAAAGTTGGAAAAGGTCAAGGAGTTTGAGATTCACCCCATGTTTAGAAGCTTCTGCAGCTGCCTTCTGAAACTCCTCTAGTTCAATGTTACGCAGAATCTTATTTACTTCCTTCACTTCAACCTCACCTTCTTTAGCTGGGGCCGTTCTGTTGCAATTTCCCCCAGTATTCCACTCCCCGCCCTCAAAGTGATCAGGCGTGGATGTTCTAAAAAAGATTGTGCCCTTGTAATCTGACTTTACTATAAAGTTCATCACAAAGCTCAGGGCTTTGCGATAAGAAAAATCAAACCCCAACTCTGTCAGATTCCTTTTAGGACAGTAATGGCATCCCAGAACTTCATTGCCCTCGTAGTAGATTGCAGTTTTGAGAAACCATTTCCCTGTTGAAATTACCATGTAGTCCCAACCATGGTACTCATCCACCCATTTCTTATCAAGCTTGTCAAGATGCAGCTCAACTTCAGATGATGCCACACCATCAAAGTCTTCAAAAATAGCAGCTTCGACAAGGTATGGGGACCAAACAACTGCGACACTAAAATTGTAAGAGGGGAAGTGCCATCTTCTGGACCTGTAATCCTTGTCATGGTACACTTGGACGGCTTGTTCAACCTGAAGGACAATGTTTCAATCAAATTTGAAACAACCTCTTAAAAGAAGTTAAATTCTAGGCTTAAACGGTATAATAAGCAACCATTTATTCTATCAACCCAGAATCTCAAACATTAAAGATGGCATGTTGTAAACAGATGAACCATGGACCAAAATTCCAGAGACAAAAGTAAGAAATAAATCTACACTTATTTTTTTACAGCTATAGTGGAAACTATATGCGTGCAGGTGTGCACGCACAGACAGGGATAGAGGGTTGGAAAACAACTTTATACCACCTCAATTAACTTTTCTAGATAAAACAATTTCACTGGCAAATATTTGTATACCATGGCCCTATATCTGTATATGTTTATATTTCCCTTCTATACTTCATGTTGTGGGGTTGCTCAACCCCAATGAAGGCACAATGACTGGTGCAGCTATAAAGTGGGTAAGCTGGGAAAAGTGCAAAATCAAAATATTACGGAAGTTCTAGTGAACTGAGATCAACAGACGAGCGAACACTAGCTATAATGCTTAAAGAAGTTCTTCACCAGTTATTTGAAACTTTATCAGAATTAGTCCCAAACATTCTCAAGGGGATCGGAAACTAAAGGTTTGTTTATGATCAAAAGTTATTGACCTTGATCTATGATGAACTAACTTGACTTTAGATGATAACTTATTCAAGTTCAGTAGAAGAGGCAGACAAACCCTGAAAATGTATTACTTGAAGATAGGAAGGGTAGCAAGGGAAGTATCTGACTGAAATAAACACATTCTCCACATCCTAACACGTTAAGCTTCTAGGAGAAATGGAGGCTTTAGCATTTAGGATATGGAGGGTTATTTTCTTTTTTGTGTTTCCACACTAAACCTTCTGTTCATTTATCCAAAGCCAACATTTATATGTGATTTAAGAATTTTAATACATACTGTTGAGAGCATGCACAGCAACGACTGGATATGGTTGCGAGATATCGAATCACCAATCAACGCCCATGATTTATTCCTCATCATTTCAAGGAATCTCCCTGGATCAAATTTTGGTATATCACAGTATCGTGGCTTCCACTTCCAGTACAGATACCCTGTATCAGGCCGTCCATTCCTTATGCAATTCTGAGGGTTTTCAATCGTGGGGCAGCTCTCGTTGTAAGCTGCACCCGAAGTACTTGGAATCCAATCCCCAATGAAAATATCACACTTTCCTGCACAGGTGCGCAAACTTTATTTCCATTGAAAACTCACTCACTCAATGCAATTACAATTGAATTTACTATCTGAAATGACAGATTCCAGGAAGAGTAAAAGGGGCATTCAACTAATAGTATCAAAATAATTAGCGGAATAACAAAACATTAACCGAAATGATACCAAGAAAGAAAAACTATACCGAAAACCATCAAAAATTCCCAAGCTGCAGATCTCAAGTAAACTAAATTTCAATCATACAGAAAAACTTTCCAATAACAGCAATTCTCTCCAAACTAAATTCTCATGCATACAATACAAAAATAGAAAAACCAACAAGAACCCATTAAAGAGAATCCAAGTATTACCATTTGATGGAGCTATCTGGTCCTGATCACCATCTTCTGGAACTAGCCCAGATATTGGCGGCTCTGAATCCACAGTTTTCTCAGGAAAATGGGTTTCTTTCTCGGGAAATTGTGTTTCTTTTCCAGGAAAAGGTATCTCATCGTGATCTTCGTTTTGTGGAAACTGCACAGCAATTGGCTGCTCTGAATCCGCAGTTTTCTCAGGAAAAGGGGCTTCTAATTTGGGCGAGAACCTATTGGAGGTGGAGAGAAAGAGACGAAAAGCAAGACCCATCAGAAGAATTGCAACTCCAAACTTCACTACCAAATGCTTGTGCTTGTGATTGAACCAGTGCATCCAATTCAGCTTCATTGCATTCACTGCTTGCTTGTTGCTCTCTCTCCCCCTCTCTCTCAATGTAGTGGGTGAATGATCGTTTGATTGGGACTAGAAACAGATTAAAACTTTTGAGATGTAAGATTGGATTTTGGATCGAAGAGGGGTTTTCTTGTGGTGTGGTTTTAGGATTTTTTTGGCCGCTTTGGATACTCGTTGGTTCAGTGTGGACTCTAGTAATTTTTTTTTGGTTTAAGTGGGAGTGGGAAAGGAATCCTCTCTAAATCCCTTCTACCAAATTCACCAAATTCTTAAATTTGGGTCTTTGAAATTTAATCTAACAGTTAAAATTATTATAACTTTTAAAGGGTCTCCTGTTTGTAGCCGTCTGATCAAATTTCAAGGGTTCGAATTTGGAAATTGGGTGGATTTTGTGGATGGGATTCGGAGAGGATCCCTTTTCATGGGAGTGAAGATAAAGTGAGTAAACCATGAGCTGGTGATCCAGTGGTCATGGGCGTAAAGATAAAGTGAGTAAACATGAGCTAGTGATCCAGTGGTAAAGATGTCACACCTAAATCCGAAAATAAGGATGATAATTGAAAGAGGGCATGAATACTATCTTAGTAAAAAAAATTGTAATATTACGACAAAAGTATGATGAAACCAGAGCCATCTAAAATTTCATTTAGATCTGTTTATTTAATACATCTTGAGTTTAAAGAGTTCAACTCTTACAACACACTTTTAAGATACTAAGACACTTTATTCTAAGTACAACTAGGAACCAACACATATATGATATGGCTATTCATTTAGAGATGAATCATCATCCTGTTCCACAATACCGATACCTGCAATAGCTAATAGGGTGTGAGCATTTCATGCACAGTATGAACCATATACCCTTCAAGTTCATTTATCACAGTTAATCAAAGTGTCATGCATCAAACAATACGGTAAAATACAAATGATATGACAAAGAAGTACCCATGAACTCACTCCCTTCTAATCCCGCTAACCTATATTTATGGCATCCAAACTTGCACATCCCATACCATGCTTATACCACTTGGTTTCGAACACCATAGAATATAAGTTAACTCTCATTCCTCCTTTAACCCCGAATTTTATTAGTAGTTTTAGTTTCATTAATATAGGTCATTCCCCTGAAGCCCAACTATATGTTCAAGCCCTTCCCCCGACGCTTGAACATATAAAAGTTTCCAACACTTTGTTTAACCAAAACTTTACACAACCTAACACTTGACTCTGTATCATGTAATGCAATCTGAGCATTTCAATTTCACAAATACAATTGTAAACCTCAACATATTCAATCCAGCAACTCTACATAGCTCAACCATTCATCAAAACACAATAACATTTAACATAGTCGATATATAAAATACACCAGAGAGGAAACTATCAACCCATAACACAGCCATGACAATCAAATGATTCAATTTCATACAAGCATTTTATTACTACTGTATTAGGTATAATTACTAATATCACAAAGATTAAACATGATATAGACCTATCATCGGGAAATAGAGTCCTTACCTCGTGTCTAGCTAACTAGAATACCTTTCTAAGCCTCTGAAGTGTCCGGAGTCACTCCCAGGCCTAAAATCATATAAGTAATAATAAAAGTTAGTATAAAACTGAAATGAAGATTCAATTTCAGCCTATCAAAAGTTTACCCAAATATACCCTTCTGTCACAATCTCGTGATGAACCAAGTTTAAGTCCCCATATTATGACCCCATTTTCATCCCTCAAAACTCCATGGGAAAATGATGAAATTACTTGGATTTTAAAGCTTAACAAACCTAGTTTCTAATCTAATAAGAGTTTCTCAAAACGGATTTAAGAGGAGAAAATAATCAAGCTCCAGAGTTAATTTCACAAACAGTTTTTCTGCAAAGAATCTGCAGATTTCCAAATTCTTTTCAAATTTTCAAATCATATTTTTCCATAGAAGATCTTAACCAAAATTGGTGAAATAAATTGGGTTTTGTTCCTTGTCATGTTTAATTTCAAATATATAAGAAGACTTTTTAAAAATGTGTAATGGATTCAGGGAAAACAAGAGCCAAAGTGAGGCTTACAAACTGTAGTTTTCTAGAAATAAAAGTTGCAGTGGTAAGAAAATAGAAAATTAACTAATTTGAGCTAACTTTTTCTACCAATTGAAGAGCACACCAGGCACACTCTCTGCTCCCTTCTTTCCGTTTTCCTACTTTTCCCTCTCCAAAACCTCTCGCTCTCCTCTAGTTTTTCAGTGAGAGTTAGAAATACTCTCTAACCCCATCATTACATCTCTGTTTTAGAATGCTTACTCACCCCTGTAGACTACCCACATCACCCCAAAATTTATGAACAAAATCAGATTATCTTGGTTCCCCACCATGTGATGGTTGGGAAGAAGAGGAAAAGTTTGGGATGTCTACAAGTATATCTCATCCTTTGTCTGTTTTTATTTATTTATTTTTATTTAATATTTAAAAGCTAAAATAATTTTACTCCTATAATTTACACACACACACACACACACATATACATATATATATACATATACATATATATATATATATATATATATTCCAAGTGTTACAAAAGGTTGGATTGCGAGGCTTCTTTCAAATTAAAAATTGGAGGTCTCGAGTTTGAAACCGGCTGCTAGTATGGAAGCCAAACTTATGGCCAGGGAAGGCTGGAATGTCTCTATGAGTCTTTTCGGCCATCGGAAGGGGTGGATAACCGTGACTTTTCACCAGTTGTCCCTCTTTAAAAATAATAATAATAAATAAAAAATTAAAAAAATTAAAAAAAAAGAAGATAAAGTGAGTAAATCCAGTGATTAATTACTTTTAGAGCATATAAACTAATTATTAACAAAATTCTCTTAAAACAAGTGAAAATATAATTGGATTGTTTATATCAAAATAAAATTTTGGATAGTAACATAATTTTGCACAAATTAAATTTTGTTGTATTTTTTTTCACTTATGTCACATCCCGGCCCGGGGCAGATCACTTCCCGGGCCCGCTCCACCACCGTAGCACGATATTGTCCTCTTTGGGCTTACCATTCCCTCACGATTTTGTTTTTGGGAACTCACGAGCAACTTCCCAGTGGGTCACCCATCATGGGATTGCTCTAGCCCCCTTCTCGCTTAACTTCGAAGTTCCTACGGAACTCAAAGCCAGTGAGCTCCCAAAAGGCCTCGTGCTAGGTAGGATAGGAATATACATATAAGGATCACTCCCCTGGGTGATGTGGGATGTCACAATCCACCCCCCTTAGGGGCCCGACGTCCTCGCCGGCACACCACGGCCAAGGTTAGGCTCTAATACCAAATTGTCTCATCCCGGCCCAGGGGGGACCATTTCTCGGGCCCACTCCACCACCGTAGCACGATATTGTCCGCTTTGGGCTTACCATTCCGTCACGGTTTTGTTTTTGGGAACTCACGAGCAACTTCCCAGTGGGTCACCCATCATGGGATTGCTCTAGCCCCCTTCTCGCTTAACTTCGAAGTTCCTACGGAACTCAAAGCCAGTGAGCTCCCAAAAGGCCTCGTGCTAGGTAGGATAGGAATATAAATATAAGGATCACTTCCTTGGGTGATGTGGGATGTCACAACTTACATATCATCATAGCATATCTCTAATTTAAAAAAAATAAAAAAAATATAAACATCTTTCCAATAGTCCAATCCAATGTTTTCTCTATCACTCTCTTTCTCTTTCACATTTTTCTCCAACTTCTCACTCCTATATATTTTCCAAAAAAAACAAAACAAAAGGAGAGCAAGAGAAAGTGGCTGGTAATTACAAATTTAATGCTCATTAAAAAGAAGATTAAAAATTAGGCTTAATTAGATTATTAGTCTGTAATGTGATATTATAGTTGAAAGATAACCCATGTGGTAAAAAAAAACAAACAAACAAAAAAAGGGATTTAGCCCTTGTGGTTGAAGTTTGTTAGGTTTTATGCCCAAAATTGAAAATTTCATCGTTATGTTAAATATTAGCATGCGAGCCACACATATTAGGCCAAAATGGAACTTTCCATTAATTGTTAGTAGACTAGCTAGGTCCTTATTTTTAGTAAAATAATTCATTTTTGTTGTAGGCATAATTTACTGAACAATTATGGAGGCCATAGATAGAGAGAAATGTGCGGCAATAGTAGAGAGAAGAGAGAGATGTGTAATTGTGGGTGTGTTCTATTCCACCCCATTGTGCCTTTATTTATAGTAGTAGGATAGGTAAAACCTTCCCCTTTAGGATTACAACATTTAATAGGTAATCTACTCCAAATAGGAATGTAAGATACATTCTCATATCTACAAGGATTTACACAATCACATTCCTAATCTAATAGGACTGCAACATTCCCCCTTGAGTGTGTAAATACTCAACAAACCATCGCATCAGATTCTTCAGCAGATAAGGTAGAATAGTTGATGAAGTTATCGGCACAACGGGTGATCACGAGTCTCAAATTTACTTTGAATTATGCATTTGTAAAAACTCACAAAAACCTTGCTATGGTAAGACCCAAGGAATGGGGAAAACCCATAGACTAAGGAAAAAAGTAAGAAAAATATGCATAATGTCTAAAACGCTCGTCAAATTGGACGAAGTTTGTAAACTCAACGGAGTATGATCTTCTCGGGATGGGTGCCTCATTAAAACCTAGTTAGGTAGCAAAAATCTAGTGGGAAAAATGCTCCTAATTGTAGGGAAAAAGAATACATTAAGATCATGTGAGTATGCTTCAAGATACTCCCCTGAGTTAGACATAACTTCTAAATAAGAGAACTACAAGCCATTCAACTCAGATAATTTTCATACTGATTCCTTGGACGAGCTTCTAAAATGTAGACTTGGGCAATAACTTGGTGAAAAGATTGGCCAAGTTGTCTTCGGAACGGATTGCATGACTTCAATCTCCTGATGCTTTACTGATGTAGATGTAGGCGCAATATGTCTTGGCATTAACTTTGTTGATGTATCATGGCTTGATTGGGTTGATACATGCAGCATAATCTTCATGGATCGTCATCGGGACTCAACGATAAATGAAAACACAGCAAGTACTTTGAAATTCTCAACAAGAACTCCTAACCATGTCTCACTTGTGGCGTAGTGAAGTGAGGTGAGTCTTAGAACGATTCGAAGATTTGCAACTAAGGTCATATGGTGGACCTCCAAGATATTGCGATATCCCTAACAGTAAAGACATAACCATTTGGGCATTTTGCCTTGTGCGGGTTTGATAAGTAACTAGCGTTAACATAACAAACAAGGTAAGCATCATTCCAAGGATGTGATTGGATCCGTTAAGATGCGTTGAGATTTTCCCATGGAGTACCTTCAGGGTACGTCTTTAATACCAATTTAGTGGATGCGTGTAAGCGCGGTGCTGCATCTTTACCAAGATCAACAGCAAATGAGATGTCCTGTCTAAATACAATGAGCTAAGTACAACGAAGCGCAAAGTTGAACTTTGGATATGGAATTTCGGATTCCATAACCTCTTCAAGGTCTCATGTGCATATAACGTATAGACGATCAAAGGTATACTCAAAAGTAACATATTCGGGGTGTAGTTCGACTGGTAGACCAAAATACCGTCAGAACAATGC
This sequence comes from Pyrus communis, assembly GCF_041283825.1. NCBI lineage: Eukaryota > Viridiplantae > Streptophyta > Magnoliopsida > Rosales > Rosaceae > Pyrus > Pyrus communis. Next base: position 9,564,317 of record NC_142578.1, read on the forward strand.
TTAAACTTCAGGTCAAAGCATAGACGAGTTTTCCTAAAATCCTTCATCTCAAATTCCATCTTCAGGTGTGAGGCAGTTTTCTCAAGCTCTTTCGGAGTCTTAGTGAGATTCATGTCAACAACATAAACTGTAACTCTAGCAATTTGGAATAAGACTTCATAGTTTAACACGCAAGGGCATAATTCATCCCTGACTGATCAAATAATCACGTAGATGGGTATACCACATCCGTCGGATTTTTCAATCCATAAGTGAACGCCTCAAAACTAGTTACGAGGGTGTTCCGTGGTTTTGGAATTATTTGAACCAGTCTATGTAATTCTTTGGGAACTTACATGTAAATCTTTGTATCTATATCCCCATGGAGAAAACACTAACCGCATTTCATAATGCTGCTATTAATCACAGGACGTTTGAGAGAAACCTTGCACCGTAAAGCGTGCATCAATACGCACTATTTCATTCATCTCATAACGCTTCCTTTCCCACTTGTAACATAACAGGGTTACCTTAGGCAGTGTAGGAACGACAGGTCCAATACACACTTTGGTAAGGAATTTGACCTGGATTGTAACTTTAATTGTCCAATTAATTCTACGTTGTCACTTAATCAACGAAACACGGTTCGATATCGTCGCTTTTCATTTATGTCGGTAGCTACCATATAAGTGAAAACATCATCGATGATAATCTCATTTCAATTCCATTTAGCTCATCTAAACTAGTATACTGGACCAAGAACTTTAAATCTCGGGATAAATCCAGATTAATCTCATGAGATGGAAATGATTTGAGACAACGATCGAGTTTAGATTCATTGTTGTGTTGTGTCTTCCTCTTCGAGGGAAGTGAATCATACGAACCGAGTGATCTGTCATGCTCCAGGCCAAGATAGATTAATTGGTTATCCGCCGGTGTACCGGACAGTCTAACAAAGGTGTCCAAATCGTCCAACGGCGGTGGCACACCCTCCAAGGATGTTGACTCGACTTCCGTTAAGTACGTTTATCATTGCAGACATGTTTGCTGCTGATATATGATCTCGTCACTTTAGCTAGATCAGAGGAATGCGTTTGGAGCAACACTCTGAAAACTAGAATTCATCACACTTGCTTATCACACTTTTGCAGTATGGGGATCGAGATGAGATATAATGGGCAACGTCCACACAACTTCGCACCGTTCTACAGGAATGTTGACGCTCTTATCTCCCCCTAACGGCGGGAAAACTGTCTATTAAAGTGACAACCCGCAAATGAGCGGTAAAAAGATCGTATACAAGGGCTCGAAAAGAGCTAGTGTGAAGGAGAATCATGATTGACAAAAGATACACATCCTTCTTTGAAGACCCATGGTGGTACATTGCGGCGGCGCAACTTGACAGACGGAATGCTCACCCAAATGCGTAAATACAAAAATCGTCAGGTTTGTACACAGTAACCAACTGTAACGTCATATAGATTGGGTGGCAATGAGCTTTAAGACGGACCAACATAACTGCATACAAGGATTACATATCCCTAGGCAGAAACCGAAAACTTGATACGTTTACCAAAATTCGGGTGATCATTTAAATAGCGCTTTATGATCACTAGGCGAGTCTATTTGGGATGAACATGGGAATTCGATGTTCAAATTAAAAACCCAAAATGACATGCAATACTTTATCGAAAACCTTCGATATAAACTCTCCGACATTATCCAGTCTCCTGGACCTTAAGGGATAAGTAGGATGAGGAACCCATTATCGGCCATGAGGTTTACCAGCATTGTGTGTGGACAAACATGTGACCAGTTTGTCGATTCATCAACCAAAACCATAAGTATTTATATGGTCCGCATTTTGGTTGGATTAGTCCACATATATTCCCTTGAATCCACTGTGAAAAGAGGGTCGTGTCGCATCTTTGCGAGGAATGATATAAAAAATCAATTTCCCTAATGAGCATGCTTGGCAAAATGTGCTTGTAGGCACAATATCCTTACTTCAGATAAGGAGATGCATTGTAGCATCATTGTTCGATCTAATTGTCCTAAAAGGTCGTGCCAAAGCAAGTAAACTGCTCAATCATCAGGCTTTAGGCCAGCCACATGTGGTGTATTCTCAGTTTCTCAGTTGGGAGACAACTCATTGGCCCTAAATCAAAGCTTCATGCTCATTTTTGGAGGTGGTGCAAAGATATTTCACTCTATTTTCTTCAATGGTTTCATTTATGATCATTGTCATCTCGAATATCCTTAAAAACTCAACGTCAGGGAGAATTTAAGGTCCCTTAAATGGTAATTCAGTACCATACAATGAGGAGCGTGCCAAATGCTCTTAATCAGGTTGGATACACCTGAAGTCGTTGTTAGAGATATGATTTAGGTGTAAAGTTAGTGTGCGTAGTACGCATTCATCCAGACAACTAACTTTCCCACATTCCAACCTAATCACGTGTTTAATTGAATCGGTCACATGTATTAAGAAACATGATTCAATTAACTTATATTCGAGGACAATATCAATAAGATTATCCATAAGTAAAACAAACACGAAGCTTGAATCCAAGAACATGGAAAAATGTTTTCAAAGTAAACCAAAGTTACTATGGTGGATTCGGCCAATAAGGCCATCCATGTCAAAATTATGCTATTCAAATGGTGTTTGGTGAAGCAAAAATTAGTCTCACATATTGACTACTAGAATGGTACTCCTTAACATTGGTAGGAGCACGAACAGGTGCATAACCAATGATCTATTCCATCAAGACGGAAGAAGATTCTGTAGGGTTAAGGTTCAAGAATATTATACCCTATTCTTGAAGTTTTAGGTTTTAGGTTTTAGGTGCCAAGGATCACGCTTCAGGCATGATGCCACACCTTGGCAGGCCCTGATTCTATCATATGTTTGTGGTAGTAATCAGATCCGAGAATCTGGTAAACTTCTACTTTCTACACTACTACTTCAGGGGCGAGTTAGAAACATGGAAGGATGAGAAAAATATTCTCCAGTCAAAATCGGATTTATAAACTTCAGAATTGTACTCATTCATGAACGTAATCATGGTGTGCTTTGGGCAATATGTCGCATGATCACACGGTCCGTATGAGCGAGCCAAAGAGTCATGGGATCCTCGTTCGGGAGGTATTTCCATTGATAATGCTTCGGGCATAAGTCTTCGAATGAAGATCATGGTGGAGGCTTATTCAACTCTTACTTGCCATTGTTGGCTTCAATGGTTTCTCAACTTCTTGATAGTCAAGTGGAGATTCATGTCTTATACCCCACATAAAGTGGTTTCTATTAGAAACATCCAAATCAGGAAAATCGAACTTGTTACAGTTCGACAATCCACTGAATTAGAGGGAACTAGATTGTGATTAGTGTTATGGGAATGAATCAACCATAAGCATCAAAGTTAGAACATTCGAGTGCTAAGACATGGTTTTCATGAAAAACATCGGGTTTTCATGGGTGTATTGTTTTATGAAAACTTCGGGTTTCAAAGGCACTAAATTTGAAACGACATGTTCAATTTAGTTTTATGAACACTTAGTTCATAATGAGAGGTTCCTATAAGAAACACAGAATGCAATATGCTGATTTAAGTATAGTGGTTTTGAGTTTCTTCGGGAACTCAAGTGTGAGAGCTTCATTACTATGAAAGTATGTGATGGTTCAAAGTATAAAAATAAATTATTGAATCGTTAATGTCCAAAAGTGATCTTCAGGTCAATAATTTTGGATTCACTATCAGATTAATGGACTGCAAGTCACTTTTAATTAATTCAATAAATCGGGCCATACCGGGTCGATTGTAGAAGCAAAATAATATTATTGGTCGAAAAATATAGCCCCAAAATAATTTGGGCTTAGTGCCGTGAGCAAAAAGCTCGGGTTAGCTGCAGGAAAGCAGTCTCATGGTGGCTGCATGCCACGGGCCTGGGTGGGGTGGCACGGGGACAAGCCTAGCTGGCTTGTGGGTTAGCACACAGAGAGACCCTAGGGCCATGGTCCTTGGTAAGAGAAGCCCAGCCATATGGCTGGCGTCAGTTTGTTGTGGGCCGAGGAGCAAACTGCAGGCCTGGCAACACAAAACCTAGTAACCTTAAAGGTTGCAACGCACAGGGAATAGATCCCAGTCAATCTGGGCTGGGTTGGATGGCTGCAAGCCATAGTGCAAACGAGAGAAGGGATGTGTGCCCGCCATATTTTCCCTAAGCCGAAGCTTGGTGTCTGTGTGCACAGCGATGGTGCGACGGTGTGCCGTACCTGTCCAATTCCCATATAGTTTTCAAAATCCCTTAGGGTTGAGGAAACCCTAAATATACTTCTAATTTATTTCATATAATTTGACTCACAAATTCCACATAACAATTTAATTGTGCGATGCATGAAACAAATATATACATATATATATATATATATATATTGAAAAATATATGAACATATACAATATATATATTGGAAGGAAAATGTAAACATATGGGGGTTCATGCATCATGGGGGAATGTTTTCATGCTTCGTGAACTTTTCAAATATCTTCTCTTATTTCAAGCATACCTGATTAGCAAAAAACGACAAAAGCCTTTGAATTTGTAGAAGATCCTTCTCGGAAAGCTAGAATTGTATCTCCAATGTGTTGTCTCACGTTCAACACAGAAAAATTAAATTGAATCAATAGCATGTGGATCAATTTAATAAAATAGTAAATTAATCATAAAAAGAATGATTAAAACGTAATACTCCCCTGATTGAAGAAGAAACTCTCTTTAGCGTAGTGTCAAGAGCATGCTGATAACGTGTTGTAGGCATAATTTACTGAACAATTATGGAGGCCATAGAGAGAGAGAAAGGTGCGGCAATAGTAGAGAGAAGAGAGAAATGTGTAATTGTTGGTGTGTTCTATTCCACCCTATTGTGCCTCTATTTATAGTAGTAGGATAGGTAAAACATTTCCTTTTAGGATTACAACATTTAATAGGTAATCTACTCCTAATAGGAATATAAGATACATTCCCATATCTACAAGGATTTACACAATCACATTCCTAATCTAATAGAACTGCAACAATTTTAATATTTTTATAATAAAAAATAGCCAATCGATCGTCAATTTGTTATTTATACATCAATAGTTCAAAGACTCACCGTCTCAAATACAACTCGGATGATTTACAATAGAATGTGTGTGTTAATTGCTGTTTCGGTATTTCGAAACGTAGAGATGTTTGGTATTCTGATGTTGAATTGTTGTCTAATATCATTAAATCTTCAAAAATCATGTATTTGAAAGCACCACTCCACCAACTCTTTGATCCAATTTAAGGCTCACTTGATCAACTAATTAGGTAATGCAAGCTTGATTAAGATATATTTATTATTTGGTTGACTCCAATAAAACTAATTAGGTAAGAAAGTCATGACGAGTAGAGGTTTTTGGGTACGGCACCTCTAATTTGGAGGGTGTGAGAGGGGTGGAGGCAAAACATGAAATAACGATGAGCCTCAAATCAGGTTTGGTGTGCAATGTGAGATTTTTTTAGTCTAGGCCGGACGAATGAGATGGACTAACTTCTGGACCTAAGACTTTCTCTATGACGAGCCTCGTTATTGATATGGAGCGAGAATAGGATAGTCTATTACATGTCAATGACATGCTTTCTATCGACAACTTGTGAGGATTGGCATGCCATACATATGTCGTTGACTTGTCACAACATCATTGGCATATCATAGCGAGATCTTGGCTTGTCATGGGCATTAGATTGCAAATACTCACTAGAAGGTAGGATTCCATTTCAATCAGATCCAAAATTTCCCTCCTCAAATATTTATTTTTTTATTTTATAGAAAAAAAACCACCCTTACTTTGACAGAATCAGAAACCAGTACGCATATCAGACGCTTATTTAAGATGAAAAGTTGAAATCTACTTGGTTGAGGCTTGACAAAAACTGGTTTACATAAGTGCAATATGTTCTGTACCTTTCAATGTATAATGTAGCAGCAATCTCGCCGGGACAACGAGGCTCGATAAAGCGAAATCCGAATGTACGGACAAGCACGTCGATAGTACAGAAGAATTGTATTGTACAAATACAACAAGATAAAAAAAAAAAAAGGGACAATTGCTGCATCAATTTCAAAATGCCTACAACATAATCGAACAAGTCACCTACACTCGCAGAGATACAAACGTATGAACTAACAAACACCTAGGATCTAAGAACATGCCAAGAATGCAATTGGTGATTGACCTGTCACTATCATCTTTAAAGTATCAACAACACACGAAATTAAATCAGGAAATCGAAGCCACAAAAGTGAATGTTCACACAACCATTCTGGGGACTTTCATGCCGAATCCCCGCTTTGCCTTCTCAACTCTGTCCAATAAAACGTCAACGGTCATGAATGAATCAATAAGAATACAGATAACTAAATGAAAATGAAACAGGCAAGCTGATACAAAAACATCTTTACTTATCAAGGTTGATATCTTAGCAAAAGGTGGTTATAGTAAAAGAAAAGCAATTAATAAATGCAAAGCAACAAAATGACAGTAATCTTAGTTTGCACTCGCAGACACAGGGCAATAGCCAAGTAAGGATCAAGCCAAATGGTTTTTGATATCAATTGTGCATTTTTCTTTACGTTGGAATCTTAAAAAGAAGACGGTAATCAACATGCGACTGTAATCAAACTTAAATATGAACAAGGACTTACGAGGGGGCAAGTTTGCCAAGGCTTTTTAACTCTTTCCCTAACTCCTCATCCACAACTCTCCCAGACATTTCGACGGTATAAAATTTATCCCTTGTAGTTGGTAGTCCTCTGCTTGCAAGTAGGTCCAAATCTCTCTGATGTAGCTCTCTCCCATTTACGTAGACACTGGTATTGCCAGCAGCACAACTTGTTGGAATGGGGTAATAGAATTCTTCAATAAAAGGCTGCAAGACAACATGAATGCTTTATTTATAATTCCACATGAACCATGTACAAGGAAATTTGCAAATCAAAATTTCATTGTTCTCACAGGAATTATGCCAAGGCAAGTTTGGCCCATCACACCCCAGAATCCGGCTCTGAAGTCATACCTAGTTAAAAATGCAGACACGAAACAAGTTAGTCTTTTAGCTAAAGGAATTTAGATATGTCATACACTTAACTTGGGAGGCAACACGCAGACTTACCAATAATCTCCAGGTTGAATCGGGCCAGCGAGCTTTTCAGCTTTCTTAACGACATGATCCGGTATAGGTTGCCCATTAATAAAAACAGTAGGCCTTGTTTTCTCCACAGCTTGATTAGATTTTGAGAAATCTTTAAAGCTCCTTTTGATGAGACCCACTAAGAAGGAATCAGCACCCTTGCCGATTTTGGGGTGATCTTGTTCATTTCTTCCCTCTGCGGAGTCTTGAGAAATGTTGGTGTTGAGATATTCATTGTAAGAAACATCTACGTCAGTTTCCACCGAACTATCTTTCACAGAATTCTGTGGAGAAGTGATCTTTCTAAAGAGTGCCTTGTCTTGGTTCTTGCAGTCACAATCATTTCCCTTCTCATCTCCGCTTACTGTACGTTTAGGACTATCAGACTGCTCCCAAAGAGGCAAACCTGGACGCTTTGGAGAAAATGAATCTTTTTTTGGCAACTCAGCAGAGTCAGGAACATCTCTATTTGCGATTACACAATCTGATATCTCCACCTCCTCCTCCTCCTCCTTCTTGGAAGAGATGGAAGATGTTGAAGTAAGACCTTGCCTCTTCTCAGATTCATCCACGTTCAGCGTCTGATCTTCTGTCAGTAAATTGTCTTTGGTTTCTATGGATGGCAAGTTATGATCAGAATGATCTAAATCATCACAGCGGGATTTGATGTCACCTGCATTCGGACTACCATGAAGACTTGAAATGCTGCCTTTAAATGCTTCTGTCAGTAAATTGTCTTTGGTTTCTATGGATGGCAAGTAATGATCAGAATGATCTAAATCATCACAGCAGGATCTGGTGTCACCTGCATTCAGACTACCATGAGGACTTGAAATGCTGCCTTTTAATGCCTCATTAGAACTTTGATCAACCTCAGAAGATTGTTGCTTGGAATCTTTAGGAGCAGAAGTAATGAGCTTTTTACTCTTGATTTCAAGTGAGATAACAGTTGAACAGGAACCACACCGCAGTTTTGACTGATTATTATTGGTATTCTTAAGTTTTCTAGGAAGTTTCAGTACTTCAAAGCAACTAAAGCATGTGATGAATGGGGCACCTCCTGCTACAGGATGGAAGATTTGTCCACGCCTATTAACTGCCATCGTGCTTCTTGGTTCTGAATCAAAGTCGCTTTGCCATCTTGTGTGCAATGGAGGAGGACTAGCATGTCGGGGATTATAGTCATGTGGCTTGACTTGTTGGTAGGTATTCAAACTAACCGGAGCTTTTGGAACCCTTTGATTCCCAAAATCATCAAGCGAGACTTGGGGTGAAGCTACCGGATTCTGGTTGTAGCATCCTAAACAAGAGCAAGCAGGCGAGTGAGAAGTGTTATCATGTGGATTTGAACTGAATTCCATGCGCTGCCCCATAAAGTACTCATGAGATTGTGGTCTTGGGTACTGGAGTAGATGAGGAGGAGGCCTCCGTTTCATTTGTTGCTGAGATGGATCCTCATATTCAGGAATTGCATTCAAGGGATGCCTTTGAGGAGGATAGAAGTTTGGCGTATCCATGTTACGATAACCCATAAAAGGAACATGTCCATGGCTATGGTTTAAGTAAGGGGGCCTTGTCATCTGCTCGTCCACAGCGTAAGGCTGCATGGAAAGATTATAAGTTAACCGGTCACCATAAGGATCAGGCGGGGTCCTACTCCTCTCCGTAGGAACCGGTTCCCATGGTTTATCAACCACATCATAAGATCCGCTCAGTTTCTGCTTCAGCTCATCCAACTTCCTTAGAAGCTCCGCTCGATCCTGTTCCAAATTTGCAACTTCACTCATACCATCAAAAGAATCTACCTTATAGTTTGATGGCCTCTCGTCAGGATAAGCAGAAGTTGGGATTCTTCCACGCTGAGCCCCGACCCTGGAGCTCGCGTAAAACCCATCAAACCAATCTCTTTCTACACCCCAAAACTGGTCCATACTTCCTTTTGCTCTCACTGACCCAGCAAAATTCTGTAAGTGGGCTGAAACATCTCCTACACTTGAATTTACAGACATAGACCTACTCATGTTCGTTTCAATCTCATCTCCAGACATCCAATTATCTATTGGGAACTGCGAAATTCGACTGTATTTTTCAACAAACTCAGTTTCTATAGCTGCACCTCTTTGCTCAAACCTTAAACCATTAACCCTTTCCCTAACATTATTACCATAATTATCAACCATAACCTCTTTGTTGTCTGTTCTTGATGAACTACCGCTAATCGAATTAACCTTTCTATCTCCGAAAACTCTCTCTTTTCCTCTAGCTCTCCTCAAATCCATCACTGTCCTCAAACCTAATGCCTCTGGAAACAACAATGGCCAAAAATCCCAGAATCACATCAAATTAGTACCTTAAACTTCTCATAAATCATAAACAAACAGAAGCAAGAAACTGAATAAAAAGATGATAAACTTGGAAGCATAACAATTCAAATTTCCAAAAGTCAAACTGTATTTTCTTTCCTAGTTATTTTATTTTCTCAGCAACCAAACAGCACGGAAAAGATTAAAAAAAGAACCAAAATTCGAAAAACCTACCTCAAGAACATCAGCTCTAGCAGGATCAAGTACTGAACTTTAGGCCCTTCCAGATATTATTTAGCATCGAAAACGAAAACCCACAAACCAGAAAGCCAACCAAACCCAATTCAAGTTTGCTTCCAAACCCACAAACCTTCATTACCCCAGACGCTATGAATAAAGACTTTGGACTTGGCCGTCGAAAGAACAGAGGTTTCTGAAACTGCCACAATTTTGCCTTGCCTTCAAACAATAATTACAGTTGACATTTTTTCTTAGAAAATAATTAAAATTTGGAGAGACTTTGAAAAGGTAGGGTTGGAACTTGCCTTTCGAATTTCGTACATTTGGAAATTTGGGTCCGATTCCCGATAGTTTTCAAGACTGTTGTGAGAAAAAGCTGGCTTGAAAAGGCCAACGCGTACTTGTTTGGAACTTTCAATTTTCCTTTTAAGTGGTCCTAGTTAAATTCTTTCGCGATCTTTGTTCAAAACATTTTTGCCCTCTATTTAAAAAGCGAATCACTTATTCAATACCGTTTGATTGGATGAATTAAAGATCAAAAGTATACATCTCATTTAGCAAGTATGTTAATTGTTTTATTCGTTAATGTATGCCACAAACTGGTTCACTCTACAACTTGCACCACTTATATTCGTTTTATTATTTGCACTTCAAATAATTCGATAATACATTTAGGGAAGAGTTATTGACATTTCAAAAATCTTATTCTACACTTCTCACAAGTGTATTTTTCTTTCCTAAAATAGAAAGTTTGGAGTGTAGAATGAGATTTTCGAAATGCTAATAACAATTCCCTACATTTATGTGTGTTGTGTAAATTTAGTATTTTAATAATTTGATAATACATTTATGTAGTCAAGTCAAGATGTTGGGAACGTTTATGTTTTAATAGTTTGTCCAAAAAAATAATTCTAGTCGTGCCTACGACTGATTTGTAGCATAAATCACCTCTCTTTGTATCGGCCGGCGTTGAATTGGTGTTAAGAAAGCAAACATTCTTCATTGCGCCTCTGACCAGGTAAACTGACGCAGGTAAATGGCTTTTGTTAACCTTGCTGGGTATGGGTAAAAAACTAAAAATACCATTGCTAGTTATTTTGATTTTTTTACTCATACAATTTGTACAAAGTATTATCTCATCGAGTGAGATCGATTGCGAATGACAACCTAATTTTAGCACAATTTCGTTTAGGATTCATTATCATAAAGATTCGACGTGCAAACAAAGTACTTTATGTCGACCACCTAACGCAATCTTCCTTCTTTTTATCCAAATTTGAGAATTTGAGACCGACAATCGTATGATAAACTTATACAAACGACGACCTATGAAGGATAGCAGTATCACACGCACGGTACAAGAAGTTTTAAGAGTAGTTTTCACACGCTCTTAACTTGTTTAATACGATCCCATCATGCCATCATGTGATACATATCTATGTACCGGTCAGTTGCCATCAACAACCTAAATTAATAACACTCCAAATTAGTATGATTATATTTTATTTTTTGGTAGATTATATTTTACCTTCTCAAGTTTTTAGCGTAATTACAACTTCATACAACATCTTTAAAATATTTTAATTTCATACACAAATTTGTCTCTTGAAGCCATCACCTGAACTTTTACTCATAAGTGACAAGAATGCCTCATTAAATAGGGGATGCCACATTTGTTCTACGCGCAGTTCAACTCTCAAGAAGGCCTAAGATAGGAGTAATACCCAAATCTTGTTTTTATACTTTCCTAATTGAAGACCAACTCAATCAAGCAATGAATTATGATAGGAGCATATTTATGCGCCTTAGTTTGCTTGTTTTCTTGCATTTATGTTGCTAGTACTTAGTAATTTTAGTACTTTAAGCTATTTTCGTGTGTTTGTAGGTCCAAAGGGCTAAAGGAGCAAGAAAGTGCATTTTGGTGTATTTTGGAGTAGTTTGGGGCATTAAATGGATTGCATATGCTTAAAGCCAAGTAGATGGATGAAATTGAAGACCAAAGGAGGCTAGAGATGAAGAAATGAAAATGAAGAACAAAGAGTTCACATTCATCATCATTCCCCCTTTACCATTGTAGCCACATGCACTCCCATTCTTTAATCCATTGCAGCCACATGCACTCCCATTCTCTCCCAAAACCGTGCATCTCATCACCCATTCACCCTTTGTCGTGCATTACTCCCTTCATTCCAGCCAATCCACATGCATTTCCAACCCACATGCACTTATTCCTCAACCATGCAGCCACACATTCACCCACATGCACTCTTTAATCATTCAAACATGCACCCATAATCATCCACACCTTGCAGCCACATTCATCACCAAAAGAACCCATCATTGCCGTGCACATTCACCTTGCATTTCCAGGTTGTCCACTTCATCATGCAGCCACATATTCACCCACATGCACATTCAATCATTCAAACTCCTTGGTGCCGTGCAAAACACCTTCATTCCAGCCATTCCACATGCATTTCCAACATTCCAGCAACCCTTTAATCATTCAACCTAGCTGTCATTGAACATGCATCTTCAAATAAATCAGCCACATGCACATTCACCCATTCCTACCCATGCCGTGCACTCCCATTGCATTACCAGCTTTCCACCCACCTCCTAGCTGTCATATTCCCTCTTGTTCACCTATAAATAAACATACATTGCAGCCACAAAACATTCATTCCATTTCACCACAAATCAAACACAAAACACACAACTTCTCCCATTCTTTGCCGTTCCCTACTAATCCAAACACCACCAGAAATCATCCCTTGGCCGTGGCTTCCCATCCCTCCAAAACACTATCCTACCACCCCACTCCATTCTACATCATCCATAATCCCCAAAACTCACCTTAGACCTTGTGCTACAACAAAGAGGAAGAGAAGCGGGCCTAAACGTTCATACAATTCAAGTTTGAGTTGTTGGAATGTTTAGGTGTTTCTTTTCCTTTGAATTCAATGTTTAATTTCAATTCTCTTTGTTTTGTAATCATGAGGAACTAAACCCCCCTTGGCTAGGGGGGGATTCGAAATATATGTTTATGCTTGCAATATGATTTGATTACCTTTGGTTGGAATTGCATAAGTTGTGAATTCAATTTGTTTAACCGTTTGATTGATAACTTATTTATGTATGTTTATTGAGAGTGCACGCTTAATTTTCATGCATGAATATGACGCTAGAATATAAGTGAGTTTCACCTAATAGTTATGAACTTATATTCACAAGTAGTGGAGGTTGCTTATAAACAATCGCGTTAAATGAATTCTTGGCACTAGTTTCATGCTCATCATAGTAACGAAGGCCTCGTCAACACTTATAGTTTTCATGATGCTTAATGATCTTTGATTGTATCTTTATTGTGCTTTTCACGTAAAGGACTTTTGGAGAATGTTGTGAATTGCGTTGCGCAAACCCATCCAATTCATTAACTTAAAGGAGAACTTGACGGTTAATTTAAGTGGACCTAATTAACCCGGGGTGTTGAGTTTCATAATTTATCGAAAGACCAACTGAAAATCATCTTGTATGCAAGTGTAACATGTGTGGAGAAGAACCCCTTAGCTATTCCATCATCCATTGATTCATCACAGTTTGTTTTACAAGCTGCAACTATTGGAGTGTTTGGAGTTCTTTCTTCTCTTGTTTCCGTTTTCATGTTTAATTTAACTTGTTGTTCAATTATGTTAAACATGTGGAACTAATTTCTTTTTAGTTAAAGGCGAATTTGAAGCCATGGACATATGTTGGTTATGATTTGATTTACTCCAGTTATGAATTCATGAACTTTAGATGTGGTTTACTTTTCTGTTTTGATTAAGAACTTGTTTATGTATGTGGGTTGAGGGTCGACACTTAATTTGCATGCCTAAACTTGATGCTAGGATATAAGGGAATTTCACCTAATCGTTATGAACTTATATTCATGAGTAGTAAAAATCGCTAGTCACGATTGTGTTTAGTAAACCCTAGGCTGGATTAACATGCGTATTCCATAGTTATGAATGCCTAGTCGATGTTTATGATTTCCGTTGAACTTAATGATCTTTGTTGAATGTCTCTATCATGCGTATTCCATAGTTAGGGACTTTAATTAGGAATAATTTGGTTGTAATGCGTATTCCATTCAATCCAATGAATCTAGGGAAATCTGAAGGTTAATTTAAGCGGACCTAATTAACTTGGAGCATTGTCATTCATCGTTTGTTGAAGTCAAAACTGGGAATCAAATTATATGCATATGTTCATGTGTGGATAAGGAACCCTCTAATTAGTTTCTCATCATTCTATTTTATCAATTTCATTTTTACAATCTGTTTTAATTGCAATCTGTGCATTTAGTTTAATTTAGTCCAAAACTCAATCCCCCTTTACTTTATTGCTCAATTTAGTTAGAAATCAATTTAGTTTGTGTCTTTAAAGTATTTTGAGTCTTTTGGTTTGTCTTAGTGTTTTAAAGTTTAGTTTTGCATTCTTTGAGTTTAGTATAGTGTTTTATATTGTGTTTTTACGTTTTTGAGTCAAATCCAAGTGATTAACAATCCCTCCTAATCCCCGGTCCAGAACGATCCCTACTTACATACTTACTACAATTGATAAAAAGAGGGTTTAATTTGTGCGCGTATAAATCTCGCATCAAATTACAATCAAATCTAGGGATTTCACAAGATAATTTCAAGATATTATTTATTCAATAATATGCTTGGGATAATTTTTTCCTAGTCCATCCAACGGATGACGACACATGGTGAAATCTCTCTCCTTCATGGTTGGCCTAACTCCAATAAGTCCCTTTGGTAAGCTTTTGCTTCACAATTAATCATAAACTCTCTCTTTTTAGAGAAACTGACTCACACATCGGAGATCATTGGCCAAACTTCCTCCCACTCCTGCACGTGGCTTTGGTCATCGAGAGCCAGATTTAATTCTCTAAGAAGGGTCTTGCAATTCCTTCTGGAATTTCCCACGCAATGATTTTCTCGTACGCTCGTAATCTCTGAATGTTTTTAAAAGTTCATTGTTTAGTCTCTCAAGAAAAGATACAATAACTGTAAATTCTGAAATCAAGACAAACGAAACACCATATATACCTGGACGTGGATTGATGAACGAAGACCCTAGCGTGGCCCCATGTCGCCGCTCTTCGTGACTTAGCACAAAGGCTGGACGACTTTCTGCCACTGTAGTAAGGCCGTTCGTGTGCCGCTGAAGAATCCGACCAACTAAAGCCAACTCACAGAAATCTACAACGGACCCCCACAAGGAAACAGTTCCACATTTAGCACCATGATGCCGGGCAGCCAAATTTGCTGTTGTGTGGCAACATATAATTAACATGTACAAGTAATTAAGTTTATTTGTCCAACTAATTTGATGAACAAAAGGACGAGTTGTAGGAGGCCATACATACTTTAAACTGTTTTATTTAGCAACTGAATATCCTTAAAGCATAATAAAAATAATTTTTTTTAAAAAGCACGGTAATTTCAAACTGACATTTGGTAAACGATCGAGAAATTAAGTACGATTCCTAATTTAAATTAGATATGCCTATCACATCATACAGTTTAGGGTTGAGTAAAGTGGCCAAACGTCCATGACAGTTTGGCTCCTTTTTCGATTTTTGATTCTAAAGTTAAGGTTTAAGGCTGGGGAATGGTAATTGCAAATCATGAGTAGTTTTAAATGAATTTGGATCCTCTCCTGAGCTAACAGAGAAGATCATCCGCATCAATCATCCTGAATCGTTGGATTTTTATCCAAAGACTACAATCATTATAACTTTAAAGGAACTTCCCTGTTTGTAACCGTTGGATAAAAATCCAACAGTCCAAGATGATTGATGAGAAGGATCATCTCCATTAGCTCAGGAGAGGATCCAAGTCCGTTTTAACGTCCAAGAAAAGAATACCTAGATGAACACAAACTTAAAAGATCTTATACGATAAAGTAAAATAAAATAAAATATGTTCTTGAAATGGTATCCAGTGTGGGAATAATGATCAACTTGTATGTAAAGTAAAGATGAGATTCTCTATTCCTGGCCAAAATAGACTCGTCTTTATTTTTCCATCCACGTACCTATACGCTAATGACGGGGACAAAAGCGAATAGGAATCAATGCTAAGTTTACAATTCAAAACCCTTTAATATGAATTAGGATCGTTTTTGAATTTCTTTATGAGGATTCCGGATATCCTCAAATCACGTTCGTTCATCGTATATTGTGCGGTAAAAAATTATTGAAATTTTGTGTATTTAAAATTGAATATAAACAGTACTTGACAAAAACTAGCCGCACGATGTACGATGAACGGACATGATTGGAGGATCCCTAGGATCCTCACAAAGAGGATCCGAAGAGGATCACCTTTCCTTTAATATAACAATTTGAAAAAGTGTCTTGCTGATTATACTTAATTTTCTCATTTTCGCAAAAAATATTAAAGATTTAACATTCTCATATAGGTTTATATTGCAAGATTAAATTAAATGAGGTATTGAAATATGAATGGAAGATAAGGAATACACAGACTGAGCTTAACTTTGGATAATCTAAGTAACATGGTTTGAAGAACTTTCTAGTGTAATTTTTTATATTCTTTTTGAGGATATCGGTACTAATTAATTTGTTTGGTGTTGGAGGTTCTTTTTTTTCTTCGTCTGAGTTGAAATTCCTGTAAGATTTTTATCGAAGCCAATTGTTAGCATCCTATCCTCATTGTTTGTATACATTCTTCCTTCTTTAGTGTACATCGTACTTGAACTAAAAAAATAAAAAAAATAAAAACTTAACCATGCAAAAAGGGAAAATCTTGCACATACTTATTTCCCTATTTTTATTCTTCTGCACAATCATTCCCCATTTTAATTTGCCAAATGATCGTGGTGTTACTGTCAACTTCAATGGGGCTTAATGCGTAGGTGCATGTTTCATCTTTTTTTTTTTTTTTTTTTTTTTTTTTTTTTTTTTTTTTTTGTGTGTGTGTGTTTTACTTTTTTTGTTAGTTTTTGAGTTTTGTTGTTCAAGTCTTAAATTTCCTCGCATACCATATCTGTCAAAGCAAAACACTACACGATACGACTCGATTACTATTCTCTAACTGCATAAATCTAGATTAGTATGTACACGTTTAAGGGAGTGATGGAAAAACTGTCAACGCCAATTTTGGTTCCAAATGAGTTGTTGACGTCTTAATAAATTTTCGCTTGTTATACTTAAACATGTACATACCTGGCAATCTCGTGTGTGTGTATCGTGTCGCTTTTATGTCGTATTTATTATTTTAACAGATTATGTTGTGTCAAACATGTTATCTTAATGAATCTAAATAACCCCCGATAACAACCCGACTAGTTAATAGGTTGACTCAAAACCTATGTTATTTGTGTCGTTTCATCGAGTTAGTGGGTCATGCAAAAAAGTGTCATGCTTAATGTCTAGACCTGTCAAATGATTTGTTTTGTGTCAAACAAGTTATCTTAACGAGTGACCCATTAATAACCCGACTCGTTCACAAGTTGACCTGCTAACAACCCAACTCGTTGACAGGTTGACCTGAAACGTATTATTTTAATATTGTTTCGTATCAAATTAATCCCCAATGGGGGCTTTATCCTCCTTGAGACTACCACATTTGTAGCTCTAATGAAAAATTTCATCCCCAATGGCCCGAAAAATAGGACTACATCCACCACAAGGGTTAGCAAGTTCAATGCTTGGGTAGCAAGAAGTTAGGCTATATCTAGCCCCCAAAAGTAGGGTGACCACACCAAATTGAGGGCTCAGTCTTGGTTTTTGTTTTTGTTTTTTTAGTTTAGAAATGGGTGAGCCCCATTTTTTTTTCCAAAACATGATTTTAAAGGTTTATTTTTCAACCGTTTAGGATTTTAAGAGTTTATTTTCAATTGTTTGTTTGATTAAGAAAACATATACAAACGACTATTTTTTGTGTTATTAATTAGAAAAAAAAATGTTGTGCTTCATGTTTAATATTCTAGAATGCAAAACTCATAAAAAAAATGGATGAAATTTAACATTGGTAGTTTAGAGACCTTAACTGAAAATATAAACAAATAACATAACTAAATTGTGATTAGATAATCCAATCCAGTGATTGTTATGAAATGAAAATCTTGTTTGATTTCGAAGAATGTGTCAATCAGAGAAATAAACCAATGGTTGTTATGAAATTAATTTTTATCTTGTCTGATTTCATAGAAACAAACCAACAGATGAGATTGAGATAAGATAATCAAAATCAATGATTGTTATGAAACGAAATCTTATCTTGTTTGATTTCATAGAAACAAATTAACGGATGAGATTGAGATAAGAGAACCTACAACAGTGTATAAATGATAAAATCTAACTTCTTCATAATTTGAATATTTTTAGGTTAAAAAGTTCATAAATTAAAATTTAAGATAACACGTTCAAAAATCAAGTTTAAAGAAGTTAAGACAATAATAAATTTACTGCGTAATCAAATTACTGCATAATAAAATATATAGCCCCACATAGAGCCCGAAAAATATATAACCCCTTATTGGGTGAGATTCTTTTTTAGAGCTCCAAATATTCTTCAAAACTCTAAATTGGACTATTCATTACTTTTCTAATCTCATGTAGAACCTCTCATTGAGGATGCACTTATATATCACGGCGCGACTATGCACTTTCTAATTGCTAAATTTATGTCAGTATAATTAGCTATAAGAACATATCCTACTCATCCCTTAAAAAAGTCATGCCCCAAAATATGTGCAAAGTTTTTAACTTTACCATACACCGATGTATTGCATAACCGACCGCTTGGAGATGTTAGATCCGACCTGTGGATTGGATGTGACAGGTCCAAGTGCGGAGTATGTCCTAAAATTAGGGCAAAAGTTTTGGCATATTTACGAAGAGCACCAAGACAATAGCATGCAATGTCTTTTCCAAGTTTTTGTTTCACTTGTGGCCATCATTTTTTTTATCTTGGGATGTGTGGTAAAACACTTTTTTTTTTTTTTTAAATTTTTTATTTCTTACATATTTTATTTGTTAATTTTTATCATTTTATTTTCTTTAATTTATATAAGTCTACGTGTAACATTCCACATCGTCTAGGGGAGTGATCTTTATATGTATATTCCTATCTTGACCTAGCACGAGGTCTTTTGGAAGTTCACTGGCTTCGGGTTCTGTAGGAACTCCAAAGTTAAGCGAGAAGGGGGCTAGAGCAATCCCATGATGGGTGACCCATTGGGAAGTTGCTCGTGAGTTCCCAAAAACAAAACCGTGAGGTAATGGTAAGCCCAAAGAGGATAATATCGTGCTACGGTGATGAGGTAATGGTAAGCCCAAAGAGGATAATATCGTGCTACGGTGATGGAGCGGGCGGGGGAAGTGATCCGCCCCGGGATGTGACAATTTGATATCAGAGCAATTTTCACATCCCAGCCCAAAGCAAACAATATCGTGTTACGGTGGTGGAGCGGGCCCGGGAAGTGATCCGCCCCCGGCCGGAATGTGAAACTACGGCCGTAAATTAAAAGAATATGTGAGAAGTAAAAAAATTCCGCACATTCCTTTTATCTCCTGCAAACTTGTGCGCTTTGCATTCACATCCCAGCCCAAAGCAAACAATATCGTATTACGGTGGTAGAGCGGGCCCGGGAAGTGATCTGCCCCGGACCGGAATGTGAAACTAAGATCGTAAATTAAAAGAATATGTGAGAAGTAAAAAAATTCCGCACATTCCTTTTATCTCCTGCAAACTTGTGCGCTTTGCATTTGATTGTGCAAGACATGGTTGAATTTCGATATCGACAGTGTTGATTTGTTTCGGGTATTGTTGTGCTTGAATTGAAGGGATCGAATTTTGTGGACCAACAACGTCATTTTCAGCTTGAAATTAAAGGGATAAGATTAATATGAGATCGTCACCATCTCGTTAAATCCTATGTCAAACAAAAAAAAAGAAATGAGATGAGGATTTTTTTTTTTTTTCACAAACCGTAATTTGATATTACATTGATTAATTAAAATAAAAAAAAATTAGGTTCTCATCCCTCATTTTACTACTTCATTGATTAAAACTTTATTCATTTTTAATTTTTGATCAATGTCTTTGGTATTAATAACATCATTAATTATTTCAATAATAAAATATTTTTTATTTTTAAATAAATTCCTTTAGTATTAAAAATGTTACAATTAGTATATTTATATTTATTGTCACATCTCAAACTAGATTCCGCTGTAACACAATATTCTTCGTCCTAGGCTTACCATTCCTTCACGGTTTTGTTTTTGGGTTTCGGCACGAGAACTTCCTAGGGGGTCACCTGACACACCCCGACCGAGATCAGGGAGTGCTGGCCATCACACGAAGGTGACGTAGCCATGTGCGCGTGCGGAAGCTATTAAGATAGTAATATAAAAGTACGAATAATTAAAAACTAGCATACAAAGTACTAAAACAAGTGCTAGCGTATGTGAGACACACTTTCAGAGCAAGTCTACAGCAGTCAAAAAGGAAAGATGCGACATAAATACACCCGAAGGTGACCCTACAATGGTGAGTGTCTGTCAGAAATGCCGGGACGCCCTCTGGGAAAAACCACCGAACCTGCTAGACCACTAGAACCTGGAGGGGCGCAAAAACAAAAGCGTGAGTGGGCAAAAACAAAGCTCTTTGAAAACTCTTTAGCAAAATACATTCTAACCCCTCGCCGTAAAACCTGTATACTTCCTAGAAAATGAACATATATACGTATGTATAGATATGCCAATCATGCTCCAAAATATGCCATTCATGCTCGAGAATATGCCACATCAGAATCTCATAATAAATGTAAGTGCTCAAGCATAACTCATAACAATAACATATAATCTGGCAGCCGGGAGTCACCTAACGTGACCTGTACGGCTGCATATAGAGCTCCAATCTCAACTCAATAACTGAATCTGCACACGAGTCGGAACCACCTAACGTGGTCTGTACGACAGGACTGGGTGTAATATATACGCTCTAGTGCTACGATCACGTGAAGACTGTGCGAATAATCGCGGGTCACCTACGAGTCGGAACCACCTAATGTGGTCTGTACGACAAGACTGTGCACCTAACTTGGATCCAAGCTGAGCGTGTGGTGCGGGTGAACATCACATGAAGGACTGTGCCCTGGCCACGGGCGGGAGCACTAACACCGGGGTGCAGATTATGAGCTCTCTAATCATCTCAAGCTACTACTGAATACAAATATGAATACCACTTACCTGGCACTTACCTGTGCGTCCACAGCACCAAATACACATATATAAATGTATGCCGCTACTAATGCATGTGATGATGCATAAGCGATAATAATAAAGTGCATGGCATAAATCAATTACTCTTTTTAATCTATTTCTGGGAATTTAAATGTATATAGGTATATACGGAAAACAAAAGCCCACTCACTGATAAGTGGAAGGGTCGTAGCCCCCTTGCCTCGAGTGTGTACGCTCGTCCTCGGAATACGAATCACCTATACACGAAAAAGCTACGAAAACGTTAATTTAAAAGCACATAACCAACTTCTCGTAATAACTTCTCATACATTGCTCAAAATGGACAATTGAATATACCAACGTGCTCTACACAACCTCAGGATCACAACCATATTTTTAGAATATTTTTCCTCCGCCGCACGCGCCCCCACGCGCCGGCCAAAGCACGGCCCTACGCGCCCCCCACGCGCGGCCACGTGCCATGCACACTGACGGCGTCAACTGACGCCGTTAGGAATATTCCGTTGAACTAACGGAATATTCCGTTAAGCCTAACCAGATGCCGTTAACGGCGTCAGGAATATTCGTCAACTTTGACGGAATATTCCGTCTCCTTCTCCAATCAGTCCCCGACGTCGGCGCCGTCGCCGTCGCCGGCACCGTCGCCGGAAAACCTGCAAATCACGATTTCTCGCTCGTTTTTCCACCTTTTTCCACGTTTCTTGCACCAAAATCAACCCTAGAGCTAGTAGAACATGTCCCAACAAGTTTTAAGGCCTAAAATTACGAGATTATACCTGTCCAAATCTTCAAAACTCGGCCAACTCCACATCCAACGATCCTGACGTCCAAATTCACCCAACGAGCTACTCCCAAGCTCCTGGGAACCTCACAAACACAACTATAAGCTTCAAATGTCCAAAAACTCACTAAATTAATCTTGCATGAACAGTAACTAGAACGGACATGGCGATATCGACGTGAAAACGTCGAAGTTCTTACCTGAAAATGGCACCACTGGACTCCTCTCAGCCTCACCAGCACAACTACATCCTTGGTTTCCTCGATTTGCTATGGTTTGAGTATGTTTGTGGTCCGTATGTTAAAGAAAGAAGAAGAAGAACTCGGGGAGAGAGAGAGAGAGACAGAGAGAGACAAAGAGTGAGGGAATCCCGGGAGAGGGAGAGTGATGTGTGAGTGTGTGTGGTCCTACAACACCACACTACACAACACTAAGCGTAAACAAACAAATTAGGGGTAAAATCGTAATTTCCCATGTACGTTAAAATGAAACTTGGGACGGGATGTCACATCACCCATCCTAGGATTGCTCTCGCCCACTCTCGCTTAACTTCGAAGTTCTTATGGGATTCAGAACCAATGAGTTCCCAAAATGGCTCGTGCTATAGGGAGGGGATCATGTACATATAAGGCACATCACCCTCTCTCTGTTGGTCGATGTGGGATCTTACATTTATGGCTAAATTTTTTATCATATATTTTTATTTTTAGTTTGTACTCATTTTTAATTTGCAAACATTTTTTAATTTGTACCAATTTTCTTTTCAGTTTTAATTTGTACTCATATATTAATTTCTTTTTGTGCCCATATTTTTTAAAGTTTTATTTGTATTTTTGCCCATGTGTTTACCGTCACGTGACATTGCATAATTAATCAATGATAGAAGAATTACATACGGTATATTTATGTTTTATGGCTAAACTTTGTATCATTTATTTTTATTTTTAGCCTGTACCCACTTTTAATTTTTCAACTTTTTTTTTTTTTTTAAATTTGTAGTATTTTCTTTTTAGTTTTAATTTGTACCCATATATTAATTTCTTTTTGCGCCCATATTTTTTAAAATTTCATTTGTACTCATAATTTTTTAATCTTTTATTTGTACCCTAATTTATTTATAATGTACCAATTCTTCTTTATTAATGTACCACTTTGTTATATGTGAAATGTACCAATTTGTTTTGTAAAATGTACCAATTATTTTAACACTATGGATACATTCTTTTGCCATTTATTATTTCTTATTGTTACATAGTTTTTATCCATTTATTCAATTAAAATGTTTGAATTTTTTTTTATTGTAACCGTTTCTAATAGTATTATAATGAGGGATTTTAAATTTATAGGATTATAAATCTCATAATAAAATATCAAACAATTAATGTCAAAACTATAAAAATATAAATATTAATAGTAATATAATGAGGTGTACAGAGTCAAAGGACTTTGATCAAACTTTGAATACCATTAAGGTTTTAGTCAAAGAGTGTTAGAGACTAGGGACCGCATCTAAAGTATTCCTTAAAATAAATACAAAGGCGTCAAATGAGAACAATGCTTTAGTGACCAAAAAATGATACAGAAAACTATAGTAAACTCTTAAACAACTACCATATGTATAGAAACTACAAATGTTTATTATAAGAAGATAAACAAATACAAACAATATTAGCACCAAAGCTCAAATGTAAAAATGAATGCTCTTAATTGGAACAAACTTGGTTGGTATAATCAACTTTTTCCTCTTAATATGGTTAATTGATTTCTATTCACAATCAAGCATAAAAAAGAAACACTTATTTAAGAGTTTATAGTGTAAGTCATACAATAGGTCAATCATAATTAGATATTAAAATTGTGATTTATGAGAATCACTTTATGCTTACAATTGTAGAGAAACTCCAATAGACAATTGTAATAGTTACGGTTTGATAACCAAACCAAAAACGCCAAACAAAAACTAAACATAAATTTCGGTTAACTGAAAAAATAAAACCAAAATCGAACCGAAATTTTCTATACACGTTTGGTTTCGTAAGCCGAAAAATTAGATTGGACTTTTTTTTGTTAGGCCAAATCTTTTGGGCTCTCCCAACTTTAGCTAATATTTAAGTGAATATGAGTCCAAATTTTGGTGTAATTTTACGAGTTAAGAGGAATAAGATAGAATGAATAGAATGAGTCAAGATAGAGAATAACTGAATGAATTTGTCTTTATAAACTAATAATTGAGATTAATCTCAATCAAATATTAGATTCAACTCGTGTAACTAGTTTGATATTGCATTATTACATGATTGCTCACCCAACCGAAAAGAAGAGAGTATGTATTTGATTTTTGACAGTTACAAGCTAGCCCATGAGTTACCGTTACCACCAACAAACAAGACATACCCGTCTTCTAGTAAAACGCGGCAACATACAGCTGTAAAACAAATTTCTTTTCCCCAAATAAACACCCACCAAAATTATCACATTCCCAAAATCCTATATCTTTTCCACAAAAATATCAAATATAAAAAAAATTAAAAAGAAAAAAGAAAAAGGTGCAGGATTATAGTGACGACGGCTCTATATTCTCCACTCGCGTTCCCCTACCCAACGCCACGCCTCCTTTCCCTACCCATGCGGCCGCATAACTGCCCATAAATTGCCGGAATAACTAACTCCTGGATCCTATCGGCGGCGGATTGGTCCGGGAGTCCTAAGGTTCCGGCCAGCCGTCGAGGTTCTCTGTGTGTCTGTTTGTGCGTGGGGTTTAATGGCGTCGGAGGACGTGAAGAGGACGAGTGATTCTGCGGTGTCGACGATTGTGAACCTGGCCGAGGAGGCGAAGCTCGCCAGCGAAGGAGTGAAGGCGCCGACCGGCCATGCTTTGCTTAGCATCGCCAAGTCCCTCGTCGCCGGAGGAGTCGCCGGTGGAGTGTGAGTTCGTAGCAAATCTGTATTTTATTTTTCTACTTAATAAGTAGAAATTTTCTACTTTTTTATTTTCTTTATATGATTTCTTTGCTTTACCCCTTTTGCTTTTATTTGTTTTTATGCTGAATTTACTTTAGGTTTCGTTTTCAAGCAATTTTTTTTTCTTTGATTTTCCTGAATTTGTGGCATGAATTATTGGACTATATTTTTTTTCGTTTCGTTAATGTTTGATTGCCCGGAAATGGAAAACCTTAATTAGTTTTCATTAAATTGTTTATTCTTACTGGAATGTCATATAAATGCAGTAATTACCAATGGTGTAGTTGAATTTCAATGTTCGTTGGAAGTATATTGTAAGGAATTATGTATGTCTTGAGGCTCGATCACTGCACGGCGATGTATTTCAGGACGAAAATACTTGTGGGAAATGGATGGCGCACATGAGGAGGAAATGGGATCTTGATGGGTGAAGATTGTATGTTTTATGATCTCTATGCTGTTTGCTTAACTGGAAGCACCCATTTCTTGTTGTCGGAGTTGTTATTTCATTGTAAATAGGTTTTAGATCATTGGGTGTTAAGAACAAATAGTTATGTGTTGCTGTTATGCATGAAAGCAGTTGTCCATAGGCATTATTGTAATGTTTGTTGTGTAATGGAAATATATATATCCTCGCATACCATATCTGTCAAAGCAAAACACTACACGATACGACTCGATTACTATTCTCTAACTGCATAAATCTAGATTAGTATGTACACGTTTAAGGGAGTGATGGAAAAACTGTCAACGTTGGTTCCAAATGAGTTGTTGACGTCTTAATAAATTTTCGCTTGTTATACTTAAACATGTACATACCTGGCAATCTGGTTGTGTGTGTCGTGTCGCTTTTATGTCGTATTTATTATCTTAATAGATTATGTTGTGTCAAACATGTTACCTTAATGAATCTAAACAAATAACCCCCGATAACAACCCGACTAGTTAATAGGTTGACTCAAAACCTATGTTATTTGTGTCGTTTCATCGAGTTAGTGGGTCATGCAAAAAAGTGTCATGCCTAATGTATAGACCTGTCAAATGAGTCGTTTTGTGTCAAACAAGTTATCTTAACGAGTGACCCATTAATAACCCGACTCGTTCACAAGTTGACCTGCTAACAACCCAACTCGTTGACAGGTTGACCTGAAACGTATTATTTTAATATTGTTTCGTATCAAATTAATCCCCAATGGGGGCTTTATCCTCCTTGAGACTACCACATTTGTAGCGCTAATGAAAAATTTCATCCCCAATGGCCCGAAAAATGGGGCTACATCCACCACAAGGGTTAGCAAGTTCAATCCTTGGGTAGTAAGAAGTTAGGCTATGTCTAGCCCCCAAAAGTAGGGGGACCACACCAAATTGAGGGCTCAGTCTTGGTTTTTGTTTTTGTTTTTTTAGTTTAGAAATGGGTGAGCCCCATTTTTTATTCCAAAACATGATTTTAAAGGTTTATTTTTCAACCGTTTAGGATTTTAAGAGTTTATTTTCAATTGTTTGTTTGACTAAGAAAACATATACAAACGACTATTTTTTGTGTTATTAATTAGAAAAAAAAAATGTTGTGCTTCATGTTTAATATTCTAGAATGAAAAATTCATAAAAAAAAATGGATGAAATTTAACATTGGTAGTTTAGAGACCTTAACTGAAAATATAAACAAATAACATAACTAAATTGTGATTAGATAATCTAATCCAGTGATTGTTATGAAATGAAAATCTTGTTTGATTTCGAAGAATGTGTCAATCAGAGAAATAAACCAATGGTTGTTATGAAATTAACTTTTATCTTGTTTGATTTCATAGAAACAAACCAACAGATGAGATTGAGATAAGATAATCAAAATCAATGATTGTTATGAAACGAAATCTTATCTTGTTTGATTTCATAGAAACAAATCAACGGATGAGATTGAGATAAGAGAACCTACAACAGTGTATAAATGATAAAATCTAACTTCTTCATAATTTGAATATTTTTAGGTTAAAAAGTTCATGAATAAAAATTTAAGATAACACGTTTAAAAATCAAGTTTAAAGAAGTTAAGACAATAGTAAATTTACTGCGTAATCAAATTACTACATAATAAAATATATAACCCCATATAGAGCCCGAAAAATATATAACCCCTTATTGTGTGAGATTTTTTTTTAGAGCTCCAAATATTCCTCGGAACTCTAAATTAGACTATATTCATTACTTTTCTAATCTCATATAGAACCTCTCATTGAGGATGCACTTATATATCACGGCGCGACTGTGCACTTTCTAATTGCTAAATTTATGTCAGTATAATTAGCTATAAAAGCATATCCTACTCATCCCTTAAAAAAGTCATGCACCAAAATATGTGCAAAGTTTTTAACTTTACCATACACCGATGTATTGCATAACCGATCACTTGGAGCTGTTAGATCCGACCTGTGGATTGGATGTGACAGGTCCAAGTGCGGAGTATGTCCTAAAATTAGGGCAAAAGTTTTGGCATATTTACGAAGAGCACCAGGACAATAGCATGCAATGTCTTTTCCTTTCACTTGTGGCCATCATGTTTTTTTATCTTGGGATGTGTGGTAAAACACTTTTTTTTTTAATTTTTTATTTCTTACATTTTTTTTTTGTTAATTTTTATCATTTTATTTTCTTTAATTTATTTAAGTCTACATGTAACATCTCACATCGCTTAGGAGAGTGATCCTTATATGTATATTCTCATTTTGACCTAGCACGAGGCCTTTTAGGAGCTCACTGGCTTCGGGTTCCGTAGGAACTCCGAATTTAAGCGAGAAGGGGGCTAGAGCAATCTCATGATGGGTGATCCATTAGGAAGTTGCTCGTGAGTTCCCAAAAATAAAACCGTGAGGAATTGGTAAGTCCAAAGAAGATAATATCGTGCTACGGTGGTAGAGCGGGCCGAGGAAGTGATCCGCCCCGGGATGTGACAATTTGATATCAGAGCAATTTTCACATCCCAGCCCAAAGCAGACAATATCGTGTTACGGTGATGGAGTGGGCCCGGGAAGTGATCCGTCCTGAGCTGGAATGTGAAACTACGGTAGTAAATTAAAAGAATATGTGAGAAGTAAAAAAATTCCGCACATTCCTTTTATCTCCTGCAAACTTGTGCTCTTTGCATTTGATTGTGCAAGACATGGTTGAATTTCGATATCGACAGTGTTGATTTGTTTCGGGTATTGTTGTGCTTGAATTGAAGGGATCGAATTTTGTGGACCAACAACATCATTTTCAGCTTGAAATTAAAGGGATAAGATTAATATGAGATCGTCACCATCTCGTTAAATCCTATGTCAAATAAAAAAAAAGGAATGAGATGAGAATTTTTTTTTTTTTTTTTTAACAAACCGTAATTTGATATTACATTGATTAATTAAAATAAAGAAAATTAGGTTCTCATCCCTCATTTTATTACTTCATTGATTAAAACTTTATTCATTTTTAATTTTTAATCAAGGTCTTTGGTATTAATAACATCATTAATTATTTCAATAATAAAATATTTTTTTATTTTTAAATAAATTTCTTTAGTATTAAAAATGTTACAATTAGTATATTTATATTTATTGTCACATCTCAAACTAGATTCCGTTGTAACACAATATTATCTGCCATGAGCTTACCATTTTTTCACGGTTTTGTTTTTGGGTTTTGGCACGAGAACTTCCCAGGGGGTCACCCATCCTAGGATTGCTCTCGCTCACTCTCGCTTAACTTCGAAGTTCTTATGGGATTCAGAACCAATGAGTTCCCAAAATGCCTCGTGCTATAGGGAGGGGATCATGTACATATAAGGCACATCACCCCCTCTCCGTTGGTCGATGTGGGATCTTACATTTATGGCTAAATTTTTTATCATATACTTTTATTTTTAGTTTGAACTCATTTTTAATTTGCAAACCTTTTTTAATTTGTACCAATTTTCTTTTCAGTTTTAATTTGTACTCATATATTAATTTCTTTTTGTGCCCTTATTTTTTAAAGTTTTATTTGTATTTTTGCCCATGTGTTTACCGTCACGTGACATTGCATAATTAATCAATGATAGAAAAATTACATATGGTATATTTATGTTTTATGGCTAAACTTTGTATCATTTATTTTTACTTTTAGTCTGTACCCACTTTTAATTTTTCAACTTTTTTAATTTTTTTTTATTTTTAATTTGTAGTATTTTCTTTTTAGTTTTAATTTGTACCCATATATTAATTTCTTTTTGCGCCCATATTTTTTAAAATTTCATTTGTACTCATAATTTTTTAATCTTTTATTTGTACCCTAATTTATTTATAATGTACCAATTCTTCTTTATTAATGTACCACTTTGTTATATGTGAAATGTACCAATTTTTTTTTGTAAAATGTACCAATTATTTTAACATTATGGATACATTCTGTCACATCCTGGCCCGGGGCGGACCACTTCCTGGGCCCGACTCCACCACCGTAGCACGATATTGTCCGCTTTGGACTTACCATTCCCTCACGGTTTTGTTTTTGGGAACTCATGAGCAACTTCCCAGTGGGTCACCCATCATGAGATTGCTCTAGCCCCCTTCTCGCTTAACTTCGGAGTTCCTACGGAACCCGAAGCCAGTGAGCTCCCAAAAGGCCTCGTGCTAGGTAGGGATGCGAATATATATATAAGGATCACTCCCCTGGGCGATGTGGGATGTTACAATCCACCCCCTTTAGGGGCCCGACGTCCTCGTCGGCACACCACGCCCAGGGTTAGGCTCTGATACCATATTGTCATATCCTGGCCCGGGGCGGACCACTTCCTGGGCCCGACTCCACCACCGTAACACGATATTGTCCGCTTTGGGCTTACCATTCCCTCACGGTTTTGTTTTTGGGAACTCACGAGCAACTTCCCAGTGGGTCACCCATCATGGGATTGCTCTAGCCCCCTTCTCGTTTAACTTCGGAGTTCCTACGGAACCCGAAGCCAGTGAGCTCCCAAAAGACCTCGTGCTAGGTAGGGATGAGAATATACATATAAGGATCGCTCCCCTGGACGATGTGGGATGTCACACATTCTTTTGCCATTTATTATTTCTTCTTGTTACATAGTTTTTATCCATTTATTCAATTAAAATGTTTGAATTTTTTTTATTGTAACTGTTTCTAATAGTATTATAATGAGGGATTTTAAATTTATAGGATTATAAATCTCATAATAAAATATCAAACAATTAATGTCAAAACTATAAAAATATAAATATTAATAGTAATATAATGAGGTGTACAAAGTCAAAGGACTTTGATCAAACTTTGAATACCATTAAGGTTTTAGTCAAAGAGTGTTAGGGACTAGGGACCACATCTAAAGTATTCCTTAAAATAAATACAAAGGCGTCAAATGAGAACAATGCTTTAGTGACCAAAAAATGATCTGGAGTGAAATTGCTCAAAACAGAAAACTATAGTAAACTCTTAAACAACTACCATATGTATAGAAACTACAAATGTTTATTATAAGAAGATAAACAAATACAAACAATATTAGCACCAAAGCTCAAATGTAAAAATGAATGCTCTTAATTGGAACAGACTTGGTTGGTATAACCAACTTTTTCCTCTTAATATGGTTAATTGATTTCTATTCACAATCAAGCATAAAAAAGTAACACTTATATAAGAGTTTATAGTGTAAGTCATACAATAGGTCAATCATAATTAGGTATTAAAATTGTGATTAATTAATCAAGCATAAAAAAGTAACAGTTTATAGTGTAAGTCATGCAATAGGTCAATCATAATTAGGTATTAAAATTGTGATTTATGAGAATCACTTTATGCTTACAATTGTAGAGAAACTCCAATAGACAATTGTACTAGTTACGGTTTGATAACCAAACAAAAAACGCCAAACAAAAACTAAACATAAATTTCGGTTAACTGAAAAAATAAAACCAAAATCGAACCGAAATTTTCTATACACGTTTGGTTTGGTAAGCCGAAAAATTAGATTGGACTTTTTTTCGTTAGGCCAAATCTTTTGGGCTCTCCCAACTTTAGCCGATATTTAAGTGAATATGAGTCCAAATTTTGGTGTAATTTTACGAGTTGAAGAGGAATAACATAGAATGAATAGAATGAGTCGAAAGAAAGAATGACTGAATGAATTTGTCTTTATAAATTAATAATTAAGATTAATCTCAATCAAATATTAGATTCAACTCGTATGAATAACGAGTTTGATATTCCATTATTACATGATTGCTCACCCAACCTAAAAAAAGAGAGTACGTATTTGATTTTTGACAGTTACAAGCTAGCCCATGAGTTACCGTTACCACCAACAAACAAGACATACCCGTCTTCTAGTAAAACGCGGCGACATACAGCTGTAAAACAAATTTCTTTTTCCCAAATAAACACCCACCAAAAATATCACATCCCCAAAATCCTATACCTTTTCCACAAAAATATCAAATATAAAAAAAATTAAAAAGAAAAAAGGAAAAGGTGCAGGTTTATAGTGACGACGGCTCTATATTCTCCACTCGCGTTCCCCTACCCAACGCCACGCCTCCTTTCCCTACCCATGCGGCCGCATACTTGCCCATAAATTGCCGGAATAACTAACTCCTCGATCCTATCGGCGGCGGATTGGTCCGGGAGTCCTAAGGTTCCGGCCAGCCGTCGAGGTTCTCTGTGTGTCTGTTTGTGCGTGGGGTTTAATGGCGTCGGAGGACGTGAAGAGGACGAGTGATTCTGCAGTGTCGACGATTGTGAACCTGGCCGAGGAGGCGAAGCTCGCCAGCGAAGGAGTGAAGGCGCCGACCGGCCATGCTTTGCTTAGCATCGCCAAGTCCCTCGTCGCCGGAGGAGTCGCCGGTGGAGTGTGAGTTCGTGGCAAATCTGTATTTTATTTTTCTACTTAATAAGTTGAAATTTTCTACTATTTTATTTTCTTTATATGATTTCTTTGCTTTACCCCTTTTGCTTTTATTTGTTTTTATGCTGAATTTACTTTAGGTTTCGTTTTCAAGCAATTTTTTTTCCTATGATTTTCTTGAATTTGTGGCATGAATTATTGGACTATATTTTTTTTCGTTTCGTTAATGTTTGATTGGCCGGAAATGGAAAACCTTAATTAGTTTTCATTGAATTGTTTATTCTTACTGGAATTTCATATAAATGCAGTAATTACCAATGGTGTAGTTGAATTTCAATGTTTGTTGGAAGTATATTGTAAGGAATTATGTATGTCTTGAGGCTCGATCACTGCATGGCGATGCATTTCAGGACGAAAATACTTGTGGGAAATGGATGGCGCACATGAGGAGGAAATGAGATCTTGATGGGTGAAGATTGTATGTTTTATGATCTCTATGCTGTTTGCTTAACTGGAAGCACCCATTTCTTGTTGTCGGAGTTGTTATTTCATTGTAAATAGGTTTTAGATCATTGGGTGTTAAGAACAAATAGTTATGTGTTGCTCTTATGCATGAAAGCAGTTGTCCATAGGCATTGTTGTAATGTTTGTTGTGTTACATATAACAAGAGTGCTGTGTGTGAACTTCAAACCTTACGCTTCTCTATCTGGTATTGACTACCTGCTGCAGGTCACGAACTGCTGTTGCTCCATTGGAAAGATTAAAAATTTTGCTGCAGGTATTTCTCTTATTTGCACATACAGGAAATTTGGAGATGTACCATTTGGATCCGTAATCAATACTGTGTTTATGAAACCTTTATCACTGTAATGGAATGCATGTTAATCAATACTCCCTTTTTGGTTGTACCGGGGGCTGTGTATGTGGTGTTGGTGGCTCGTCGGGACCTAAGCATTATGCATTTTATATTGTGTCAAACTAAATTGGATTTGCTTTTCGATAAATGCAGGTTCAAAATCCTCATAATATTAAATACAATGGGACAATTCAGGGCTTGAAGTACATATGGAGAACTGAGGGTTTTAGAGGCTTGTTTAAAGGCAATGGAACTAATTGTGCTCGCATAGTCCCAAATTCAGCAGTCAAGTTCTTTAGCTACGACGAAGCATCAAAGTATGCTTCTCCATGTCCCAGTTCCCCCGAACCCCCACAATTTTTTATTATGTGTACTGATTTGTATTACCTCTTATCTTCATACGTTTATTGTTCCCCTCCCCCCAATAAGCTTTTTGTACTTAAATGTCCATATTCGTTTCCTGTCAGCTGCATTTTGATAACTTATTTGCCTTCATGTACTTTGTCTAAATAGGGGTATTCTATGGTTCTACAGACAGCAAACTGGAAATGGTATGACCACCTCGTGCCTATTTCATATGCAAAGTCAATTACCATGAAATTATAGGTGGCTTCATTTGGAATGAATCAATTCAAACTAATTTTCACAGTTCTAGGCAACTGCCAGTTACCCATTTTGTAGCTTGTCGATGATAACTTGAATGCTCTTTACTGTCAGTCTTGATAGGGGTTAGGAAGTTCAATTTATTGTTTGTGTGCTTTTATACAATTTGGGTTATGATATCTAATGTTAAATGGTAGTATGTTGCGAGGTAGTGTCTTATTTGTATTGATTTATGCTTGGATTATCAAAGGTTTCAAACCATTCCCTTTTGTGGTTGTAGTTTTCCAGCTAGAGAAGCACGTAAATTAATCCTTTTGATTTCCTGGGTTGAGTCCATTCAGTCTGTGTTTGTCATCTGATATCTGATTGACAATGAGTTTCTTTGGTTAACTTTGAATCAGTTGTGTGCTTTCTGTGGCCATGTTCTTCCCTCATGTAAAACGTATGTCTTATAGATCCAATTTTGGGAGGAAACATAATTAATTATGAAAATTGTGGCTTCGATGGATTGCTAGAGTGATATTTGTTATTCATCTCTTCAGAAGATGCTCAACTCACACCTCTATTACGCCTTGGAGCTGGTGCATGTGCTGGAATTATTGCCATGTCAGCAACTTACCCAATGGACATGGTACGAGGTCGTCTGACTGTCCAGGTATATTTTGGATATTTCTTCCTATTATCGAGGCAATTATTATTACAATTTCACTTTAATGGCTTAAATTTGTTTGAACTTTATTTCTTCAGACAGACATGTCTCCTCAGCAATATAGGGGAATATATCATGCTCTCACAACTGTCTTTAGGGAAGAAGGACCCCGGGCTCTGTACAGAGGCTGGCTGCCTTCTGTCATAGGAGTTGTAAGTGAAGTGTTTTTTTATTTCTGTATTCTCTATAGTGCTAAAATAAATAGAATCCTCTATCAAATCATCGGTGCATTCATTAACATTTCCGTTGTCGTATTCTGCACTGTGTTCAGTGTAGATGATGAGTTATAGTTCTGATGGGATACTGTTATTGGGTAATATTGTGGGAGGAAAGGTTTTATTCGCATTTTTGTATGAGATGTCTTAATTGTTTTCTAATTTTTTTACAGGTACCTTATGTTGGTCTCAATTTTGCTGTTTATGAATCTCTGAAAGACTGGTTGATCAAAAGTAGACCTTTTGGACTAGTCCAGGACTCTGAGTTGAGTGTAACTACGAGGCTTGCATGTGGGGCTGCTGCTGGGACTGTTGGCCAGACAGTTGCTTACCCTCTCGATGTCATCCGGAGAAGAATGCAGATGGTAGGCTGGAAGGATGCTGCTTCGGTTGTCGTTGGTGATGGGAAGAGTAGGGCATCCCTGAAATATACTGGGATGGTTGATGCCTTCAGGAAAACGGTCCGTCATGAGGGGTTTGGAGCGCTGTACAAGGGTTTAGTCCCAAACTCTGTTAAGGTCAGTGATTAAAGGCATTATCCTGTAATTGATATTAAAATCTTAGCATATCTTCGCGTACTTATGTTCTATCTAAACCTTAAAAACACTTTTGTTGTTCTTTTAGGTGGTGCCGTCCATAGCAATTGCTTTTGTAACATATGAGGTAGTGAAGGACGTTCTTGGAGTTGAGATGAGGATATCTGACTAAAAAGCAAAGAGAACATTGAGCCACATGTTAAACTTTTGTTCTAAATCCGGAAGTGAGCGGGAATGGACTGCGTAGGAGAAGGTAGTGTCAGTATTTTTTAATAATTGTAGGAGGAAGTTTAGAAACAGAGACGTATTATCTTTCAAGGAAATGATGTATGCACGCCCGATTGATATCTAGAGAATACGAGTAATTTTGCCTTGAGAGATTATATTCACGCATTCCGAATTACTTCTCTCACACCTTTTTAATTTTTAAATATTTTTCTATTAAGTGTTAGTGGTGTGTAGAAAATGTTAAAAAATTAAAAAGATGTGAGAGAAGTAATTTGGGATGTGTGAATATAATCTCTCTTTTGCCCTTTGTACACTGCATGCATTTTCGTGCGAATCAGTTTGGCAAACTAAAACCGATGCTGTATAATCAGCTGGCTGTTGGTGATTATGAATTCGAAACTCTTATTTCTTGTACGAACCAATAACATCTGACATTCGACAGGAATGAGTTTAACAAAGAATGAACCATCTGCATAATTTTATACATGCTTGGCATACTACTGACACCTTTCGTGACCTACCTAAATGCTTTATAAACACTAGCCTTCAAAAGAAACACAAAAAATGGAATCCATGACAACAATGCATGATGCAAAAGGACTAAATATTGTCGTGTTGCAAATTGCAATCGAAGAAAATTTTTTTTGATCAAGGCTGAGACGACGAGGCCCTCCCCTGGCCTCTTGCAGGAGTTGTCTTCAAGAGAACTTCCTTGAGATGATCGTAGCGGCTTTGGTGATACTCGATCCAAATGCACAACTGTCTTATGGCTTCCCTTTTCTCCTCTCCTAATCCCAGCATGCCCTCCTTTTTCTCCTCCACCATCTTCTCCAAGTCCGCCGCTTTCTTCTCAAGTTGGCTCACGGCTTTGATCAGACTCCCCTTCTCCACTTCTTCCTTGCTTGCCTTTGCCCGCATCCTCTCGACCTGCTCTCCAAGCATAGTCGTCCACAAATTTATTGATCACAGATTCAATTCCGCTCAAAGAAGTGTTCACATTTTCTGAAACGAGTGTGATGTTTCTTTGATAGGCTTCATTGTTTGCAGTGATTACACCAGACAATCTAGCAATCCTGTCTTCAAGTGCTCTCTGTTCTTCCAGGAATTTCAGTTCAGCCTTTTTGAAGCTCTCTTCTTTCTCGGTCAATACCTGCTCTGTAACCCGGAGCTTCTGGTTTGACAGGCGGAGCTTAACTTCAATATTGCAGGAGCTTTCAACCAAAGAACTAAGCTCGTACCCTTTTTCTTCTAGATCTCGTTTCAGATATTCAACCTCTTGCTCCAAATCAACTATCATCTCATCTTTGGATTCAATTTTTTTACTGAAATCTTCTGCCACTTGCTCGGCTTTTCTTTCTGCAGCGTCGCAATTGACCTTAGTGTCCTGGAACCGACTCTCCAGCTGTATACATTCCTCCTTTAACTTGCTGCATATATCCTCCTTTTCATTCAGCAGTCTTTGATGATCAGCGATTTTGCTCTCTAAATCAACCTTTTCATTTTCCAACCGTGTCAGGCTTTCCGAAAGTTCTTGTTTCTCCCTCTCAAACTGCAACTCCATCTGGTTCTTCTCATTCTGCAATGAATCCAACTCCTGTTCTAGACTAGTAACCAGTGACACAAAGGCTGTTATTTGAGCAGAAGCGTCGTTCACTGCACTGTCATGCTTCTCCTGGAGAGAAGAAAACTCGCCCTCTTTTTCTGTTAGTCTCTTCTCAAATTCAACAATTTGATCCTTTAGCTCCACAATTTCTGTCTCAACTGGTCACTCTCAAGGCTTTTAGTTCTTATCTTCTCTTCAAGTTCTGAAATTTGGGCTTGTAATGAGTTTCTTTGTTCTCAATCTCAATTTCTGTATCTCTTTTCTGACCTCGCAAAGACTCCAGCTTCAGTTTCAGTCCTGTCACAACAGCCTCTGATCCGATGATTTGAGCTGACGTTTTACTCTCATGCAGCTCATGCTTCTCGGACAGAGTTGAATATTCCTTTTCCTTCTGATCCAATTGCTCCTTCAGATGAATAGATTCACTATTGCTATCCTCATGTTTTTTCGTGAGAGAAGAAAGCTCAGCTTCTCTCTTGTTTGATACTGACTCAAGTCTGAAATTCGGACTTGTTGTCCTGCATTTACCTTTCCCAGTTGTTTTACTTCAGTTTCTGTGCTCTCAATTTTCACTTCCATCTCTCTTTTCTGAGCCTGCTGAATCTCAGTTGAGATCTACGCAACTTTCAAGGTTTCTTCGTCCTTGGCTTTCAGATTGTGGCTTAGATCTGATACCTGCTGCTCCGTGGATTGCAGATGCTGCTTCATATGGATAACTTCCCCTCGAACAGATTCCAGTTCTTGCTCAAGGGTTAACTTTTCATCTTTCAGCTGATCAATCATGGTTCTTAATTCTGCTGTTACATTTTCTCCATCTTCAATCGTTCTCAGAGCGGTCTCTTTCTCCTTAATCAAGTTATCTCTCTCTCTTTCCAGATCTTCCACTTTTTGATTCAGTTCAGCTTCTATCTTTTCACCAGCTTCCAGTTTTTGTTTAAGTTCACTATTCTCGGCCAAAATTTGTGATTTTTCAGCATCTAACTTTTCAGCTTCAGTCTTCAAGTCAATGACAATATTCTTCGTTTCTTCTATCTTGGTCAAAGCCGCCGCACATTCTGAGCTTAAAGCTTCCTTCTCTTCACTTGTAGCTGTCAGTCTCCTGTTCAGGTCAGCAACTTCTTGATGCGCCAATTCAAGTTCATGCTTAATCCCATCAGTGATTTTCTGAAAGTCACTTTCCAGCACTCCATTTTTGCTGCTTCTGTCATTTGAAGAATGTCTGGAATCTGTGTCTGAACTTGATGAAGAGCTGCTGTCCTTTTCTTGTTTGCTCCGAACTTTTTTCTTCAGCACTCAGGTTAGGTGATCATATTGTGCATAGAGTGATTGGTACTCTTTGTGGAAATCCTGAATTAGCTCCAGAAGCGGTTCCTTTTTGGAGTCCTCGACGGAGGTGTCATCTTTTTCTTCAGGATCTTCATCTTTTAGAAGCTTCAATATTTTATTCACCTTCTCCTCAATATCTGCAGTAAAAACAGAAAACTTCCTTAAATTTCCATTTGATCGATCATGTAAGATGCAAGAGCGAAATATGTAACCATAGCAAAGTTTATCCCAGTTGCATTGTATAGTTCCTGCAATGCCATCTCAAAGCCTAATGAAGAATGTTAGTAGAAAACTTACCTATTTTAGTTCCTTTCAGCTCTTCATGCTTCTGTGAATAATGTGACTTCCAAATAAGGACTTAATCGACTCCCTCACGCGGTGCTTTGGCATCGCTTCAATTTCTAAGCTTCCCCAATAGATGTGAGTTATGATGAGGCTGTATCCATCTCCAGCTTGAAGTCTGAATCGTAAAAAAAATTCTTCCCTTTTAAATCATTTAGAAGCATAAGATGTAAATAGATAATCTCAAGTGTTAAAAGCATTCGGCATGACAGTTAAATAGACAATTGACCTTTAACATTTCTGGTCGTTAACTTTGTTTTTTCTAAGAAACGTCAACTTAATGAGGTTTGTACGTATGTTTACACAGGTATGGACTTCTTACTCATTTTTTATCCTCGCTCCTCACTCCACTCTCACTGTAAAATTATCATAAGAAAAGCAATAGATTATACATTCTAGTTTAGTTTAGTTCACATGAGAAAGACTTAGGTGAAACAGGATTCACGACAACCTGATCCATGAATCTATACATGGAAATGGAAACTAGCATGGTCCTTTGCCATAGCTACTTTAGGAAGCATGTACAAAGCTAAACCAACAGCTCTACCTACCAGGAATTTCCAACCAACTAACCAAATCTGAATCCGATTTAGACTGATTTTCAATCCTGCGTGGCATCAATTTTTTTATACAATAATATATTTATACTAGGACGGTGGAGGAATAAAATTGAGTGAAGAGGATGAGTGCACTGATCTCCCAAAAAAAAAAAAAAAAAATAAATAAATAAACAAGGCTACTTTTAAAAATGTTTTATTGAATCAAAATTAGTAAAATTTGCCCAAAAAAAAAAAAATCAAAATTAGTAAAAGTCCAAAATCTGATGCCACGTCATCTTTTTTAAAAAAGGTCAATCCCCTGTAAAGCCTATTTGGGATCTAGAAAAGAGGAAAAGGATTTATGGGGATCCAGGGGATCAAGCAATCACGGCCGTTCATCATATATCGTGTGGTCAGAAATCATTTGAAATTCAAAATTTAAAATTGAATATAAATAGTATCTAACGAAAATCGACCTCACGATATATGATGAACGATCTTGAAAAAAATGAGTTGCTTCTTTTTGTTTATTTCCTGCCCATTTAACTAATAGCCAGACAATTGTCAACAAATGCTAGAATGTTTGTGTCCAATATCCTATGACCTAATGAATAGGGTGTTGAATTTCTACGAATATATTCTTGGTCCCCCTCTCTCAATTTATTAATATTATAATAATTTCGAACTATCTCCCTCCTTGATAATAGTAAATTTTTTACACTTAGTCTAGTCTTCACCTGTAAGCGAGAAGTTTTAGGTTTGATTCTCGCCAAAACGAATTTGAAACATATTATTACTAGCTCATTGTGATGCTTAGCATACCCCTCCTCTTAGTCTAGCTAATATCGTTGGTTAAAAAAAATTATAAGTAATTTTTTTTTTTGAAAAGAAGTCAACAAATGCTAGAATATATAAAAGTAGAAAAAACCAGATTAATACTTTTTTTTTCCATATCCACCCTTGGAATACTAATAGAATTACGTAATTGCCGCTTTTAACCTGTAATTCCAGCTAACAGTCAAATATAGGAAGAAAAATATATTTACCTTAATACGCTCTTTTCCTTCTCTCCAAGTCGTCTTCAGGAAGTTTAGTCAAGAACTGCTGACCTCAAAATCTTAGCAACCACTAGGCAGTAAGAAATAATCAAATATTACCTCAGTAAATGAACAAAGCGAGTGAAAATTTTAACCATACACACAAATTTTTGCTCAATTTTTTAATAAAATTCAATTAGAAAACTCGGTTGATCCGATTTCAGAATATCGTTAACAAACTTAATCCAAAGCGAAAAATCGAGCAACATATGTATTTACAGGTTGAAGAGAAAGCGAAATCAAGCATGCATAAATCAGCAATGGCGGAAAAGAAGTTTGATCCGATCAAGAACTTCAAGAAAATTAGTGACGAAAGTTATACAGAAAAAAACAGAGACTTCTTCAGTTCAGAGAAGAGAATAGAGTTGATGATCACCTAAAACTAAAAGTCGGAAGCGATTCAGGAGCTGGATGATCGAGTAAAGAGAAGCTTGCAGTTCTCCAATTGGCGAGAGCGAGGAGAGAAAGGGTGGAGAGGAGAGAGAGATTTAAGAAAATGAAGGGGAAAAAGAGATTATGTTTGGATTGGAGCACTCAAAATGACTTGTACGCCATTTGTAGCTTCAAATTTCAAGTGTGGAATCTTGGAACTTTTGGTTTCGTATTTGCCCCTGTGTAATAAAGTTATTCCAAGTGAAGAAAAACTATACGTGAATACATATTATTGAAATGAGACACTAATAATACATGTAAGCATTATCATTCTCGATTGTTACTATTATTTATCCGTTACATGTAAGCATTTTTTACTATCAAGACACAGTTTCTAGTCAGGTTTTCGTCTGAATGCAATTAAATTCTCGGGACTTGAGAGTTAGTGATAATTGTGTTGTAAGATTAAGGTAATTAGATTATTGGGTACTTGATGGCCCATGATGTCTTGCCACGTCAGTAAATTTCTCGTGTTGGTTCGTTTGTTGTTGTTTTCGTTGTCCCACTCAATGTCACCGTAAGGCTACCATAAAACTTCTATATAGATATAATATCGAGATCAAACAAATTTTATAACTATAACGATGTTATCATATATTCAGGTGTACGAGAACAGAGACACTTTAGTAGTTGAACATGCCAATTCTAAGATGTAATATTAGAAAAACAAAGACACATAATTTCTTAAAGTTTTAATGCATACTTTGGAGAAATATTTTATTTTATATTTTATTGTTTATTGACCGTTACTATGAGGCAGAGTTTAGGACGAGATTTAGAAAAATAATAATTTATTACAACCTAACGTAAATTGCATGGCCCCCGCACGATCAAAAAGTCATTGCAAAATTGGCACATAAGCCAAACACAAATTTGGGGAATAAATTGATATGATCGACAGTGATTGGAAAAATTGTATTTTGTCTTTACATAGGATTGACTCCGGATTTGGATTCTTGGATGTGGTGCTTGTCCATTTGTTAAATGTAATTCCATCATGAGACCTTCCAGTAGGAGATGTTAACAATTCAATGATGAGATTTCACTTTTTAATATTAACAAGAAATTCTACATTTAAATTCTCCCACTCGTGATTATAAAAAAATAAGATCGGCATAATAAACATTTTATTTTTAGTTAACTAAAAAATGAATGTTTATTGGAGAATAATTTAGAAATAAATAAAAATAACAGAATTTGAAATTCTAAAACTTTATTAACGAAAAATACATGCAATACATAATGAAATAACAGAAATAAATACAGGAATTAAAATAATACTAACTTGACTGAATCATAGATAGAGGCTAGCGCAAAAGCTATGTCCTTCGAATAGTATTTCTAACCCACTCTTATGCTTGTGATTTTACGACGTCTGCTTGACCAATATACA